>NC_083102.1:42288313-42588313 GCF_949774975.1 Lagenorhynchus albirostris
CATTCCCTGGCTCAGACAAACAACGATCAACTACATCGTTGTTCTTTATTATTTTTATCTCTGTAACACTACCACAAATGCATCCCAGCATCAGTGTTGTAGAAGGTGCCATAGGGAGGGCGTTCTGAAGACTGATCAGAGATTGAAGGCTCCCCTGAGGGATATAAGAAGAAATGCCAGTCTTGCTAAAAAGGTGATGAACGGTCAGAGAGAGAAATGATGGCCAAATTTTACAACAACAAAATTAAGATGACTGTCTCCTTAGAGAAAACTGGGATTTTTACGTGGGATCCATGAATTCAGAATTGTTAAGGCTGGCCACACTCAGTTGAAGAGATGGCATCAGAGAAGGATGGGAAGGAGAGCTCCCAAGGGCAGAACCCCATCGGGTAGAATGTTGTGATGAGACGGTCATAAGAATGACGGCATCCGCGGCTGTGTTGAGTGAGATGGCTCACACAAGTTCAGAATCTGAAGCAGGAGGAAAGGTCACAGTAGAGTGCCCAGAGGAGCAGGCAAAGTCAATAAAAAGAGATCTACTTTGAGACACAGTCAAAAAGAGTATTTAACTTCAGGAGTCTTCAAACATCTAGGCAGGGTGGGAGGGAGATGCAAGAGGGAGGGAATATGGGGATATATGTATATGTATAGCTGATTCACTTTGTTATACAGCAGCAACTAACACAACAATGTAAAGCAATTATACCTCAATAAAGATGTTAAAAAAAAATAGAGTGATGACCAAACGTATACTGAGCAACTGAAAACTAAAAGAAGGCATTCATTACAGTACTACTGTTAGACAAATTAAATTCAAAGCAAAAAGCACTACATGGAATAAAGGGATTATTTATAGTGATAATAGATACAAGACACAATGGCAATAGAATATTAATAAACCTAAATGTAACAAGTAACATAACACTAAATATATAACTAAGATGTTCAAAGTTCTACAGAGGACAAAAACACAATAGTACATAGGTAGAAATAATTAAACAAACTGTAAGAATAATACACATTATTGTAAAATATCTAGGCAATATTTCAAAAATTAGTCATAAACTAAACTACCAAGAAGAAAAACCCTCAATAGATTCCAAAAAGTGGAATTTATACAATTCACATATCTAAAACAACAAGCAGTAAAAGCTGAAATTAGTATCTTCTTTTTTTTAAAATACCACTTGGAAATGTAAACACCCTTATAATTAACTTGAGTCAAGAAGGAAATTAAAGTATAATTATAGTCAATTCATAAATGTCAACAATGAAAATTCTACATGTCAACAACATATGGGATACCATTTGTAGAACAGATGGCAGCTTGAGGACATATGTCTAAATTCTCACTACCCCACCCTCAATTCTGACAAAAATGACCTAGGAAATATGAAACCAAAAAAACAAAAAAATTCTTGCAGAAAAGTGAGACTTAAATGCAGAAAACTTAAAAATTTTTATTTAGAAAAATGCCAGATTGGATTCATTTAAAGTAGAATCTCTGAACCGACTTTTAAAAAAAGTCAATATACTTTATTTTTTAGAACAATTTTACTTTTACAGAAAAAATTGAGCAGATAAGACAGAGAGTTTCCATATTAGCCCCCCTTCCCCACACTTTCTCCTCTTATTAACATCTTACGTTAGTATGGTCAATTTTTTAAAATTGATGATCCAATATTGATACATTATTATTAACCTAAAGTCCAAGGTTTATATTGAGATTCGCTCTTTGTGTTGTACAGTTCCATGGGTTTTGACAAATGCATAATGTCATTTATCCATTATTACAGTATCATGCAGAAGAGTTTCACTGTCCTAAAAATCCCTTGTGCTTTATCTATTCAATCCCTCCAAATCCCTGGCAACCACTGATCTTTTTACTGTCTCCATGGTTTTTCCTTTTCCAATGTCATGTAGTTATAATCATACAAAAGTAGCCTTTTTAGACTCGCTTCTTTCACCTAGCAATGTGCGTTTAAGATTCCTCCATGACTTTTCATGGCTTGATAGCTCATTTTGGCTTATTTATCCATTCAGCTTTTGAGGGGTATCTTACTTTTAGATTCTGGCAATTATGAATAAAACTGCTATAAACATTCTTGTGCAGGCTTTCGTGTGGATATAAGTTGTCAACTCAATTAGGTAAATACCTAGGAGCACAATTGCTAGATCGTATGGTAAGAGTATGTTAAATTTTATAAGAAACTATGAAACTGTCTTCTAAAGTGTACCATTCTGCATTCCCACAAGAAATGAATGAGACCTCCTGTAGCTACACATTCTCAGTACCATTTCATATTTTCAATTAAAAAAAATTTTTTAGCCATTCTAATATGTGTGTAGTGGTAATCTCATTGTTGTTTTTCTTTGTAATTCCCTAATGCCATGTAATGTTGAACTTCTTTTCATATGCTTGTTTGTTATGTGTGTATCTTCTTTGGTGAAGTGTCTGTTCAGTTCTTTTGCCCATTTTGAAGAGGGTTGTTTGTTTTCTTATTGTTGAGTTTTAGGATTTTGTTGTATATTTTGGATATAAATTCTTTATCAAATGTATGTTTTGCATATTTTTTCCCATCTGTGCCTTGTTTCTCCAGTCTTTTGACAGTGTCTTTTGCAGAGAATAAATTTTAAATTTTCATAAAACCCCAACTTTCAATTTTTTCTTTTATGGATTGTGCTTTTGATGTTGTATCTAAAAAAATCATTGAAAGACCCAAAGTCCCCTAGATTTTCTCCTATGTTATTTTCTAGTAGTTTTATAGTACTGCATATTTCATTCCAGTCTGTGATCCATATTTAGTGAGTTTTTGTGAAATGTGTAAAGTTGGTTGGATTCTTATTTATTTATTTTTGCAAGTGGATGTCCAATGACTCCAGCAGCATTTCTTAAACAGGCTATCCTTTCTCCATTGAATTGTCTTTGCTCCTTTGTCAAAGATCAGTTAGACTTTTTGTGTGTATCTGTTTCTGGGCCATCTATTCTGTTCTGTTGATCTGTTTGTTGATTCTTTTCCAATATCATGCTGTCTTGATTTCTGTAGCTTTATAGTAATTCTTGAAATCAGATAGTGTCAATCTTCCAACCATGTTCTTCTTTTTCAATATTGTATCTGCTATTCTGTGTCTTTTGCCTTAAACTTCAGCATTTGTCCATATCTTTAAAATAACTTGGTGGGATTTTGATTGGGATTGCATTGAATTTATAAATCACATTGGGAAGAATTAATATCTTAACAATAGTGAGCCTTCCTATCTATGAACATGGAATATCTATACATTTTAAGATATTGTTTGATTTTTTTTAAACAGAGTTTTCCCAGTTTTCTTCATATTGATCTTGCATATATTTTGTTAGATTTATACCTAAATATTTCATATATCTGGTGCTAACATAAATGGTACTGTGTTTTTAACTTTAACTTCAAATTGTTTATTGCTGGTATATGAAAAAACAACTGGCTTCTGTATATTAACCTTGTATTCTGCAACCTTGCTATTTTTCACTTAATTGTCTACATAGACAAACTTCTCATCTGTGAACAAAGATGTTTTTATTTCATCTTTCCCAATCTATGTACCTTTTATTTCTTTTTCTAGTTCTTTGGAATTAGTTGGAACTTCCAGTATGATGCTGGATAAGAGTGTTGAGAGGAGACATCCTTGCCTTGTTTCCAATCTTAAGAGGAAAGCTTCTAGTTTCTCACCATTAAGTATGAGGTTAGTTGTAGGTTTTTTGTAAATGTTTATTATCAAGTTGAGGAAGCTTTTCTCTATGCATAGTTTTCTGAGAGTTTTTATCATGAGGGGGTATTGGATTTTGTCAAATGCTTTTTCTGTATCTATTGATATGATCATATAATCTTTTCTTACCTTTTGTTGTTATGAATTACATCAATTGAATTTTGAATGTTGAACTGGCCTTGCATACCTGGAATAAACCCCACTTGGTCATAGTGTATGAGGAAATAATGAGAAGTCTGCAGTCTGGAAGGCGGCCCTCACCTGACCATGCTGGCACACTGATCTTGGATTTCCAGCTGCCAGAACTGTGAGAGATAAATGTTTATTTTTTATAAGCCACCTACTCTGTGGTATTTTTGTTATAGCAGCCTGAATGGACTAAGACAGCCAGAATACGTCAAAAGGAATAGTAACCCAGAAATTTTACCTAATGCTTGAAATATGAATGTTTATGTTCTTATTGTTTCTTATTTGTATTTTCTTTATATAGGCATTATTTTTAACAACCAAAAAAAAAAAAAAACCATGAAAGAAATCTTAGAAATTTTGCTTCTCCTTTCAACTAGGAAGAAGTGAGCAGTTTGTTGCATCAGAGTGCAGGGTTTTATATTATCTTCCTTATGAAGAATCCAAGAGCTAATTTTGGTGTCAGTTTGTCTCATCACATTTGGAAGGTGCTACATACCTGCAAATAGCGGACTACTCGGCAAACCAGATCAGGTGCCATGAAGTCTCCAGTGAATCTCCCAATGATATCTGTCAAGATGTTAACCAGTCCTGTGAAAGAGTCTAACAAAAACACACAAGTGGTTGATTTCAGCCTCTTTCAAATTTGCAGCTATGCTACAGTAGAAATGAATTCCTGGGGAGATTTTTTTTTTTTTTTTCTGATTTGTTAGGTGGCCGTTAAGGGAATGTAAGACAAGGCAGGAGTTACTTGACTTTATTACTAGAGCCTCTCGCCACTCAGATGTACCTACTTAGGAAGGAGTTTTGAAATGACTAAAGAGGAATTATATTAATCACAGAGTTGACCTTTTAAGTCAGAGGAGAGGAGTTTTAAAGACGAGTTTTAAAGTTTTAAAGGAGTTTTAGACCTGTACTAAAACAAGGACTGTGTGAGGATCAATAAAGTGCAAAACTGAGAAAAGGAAAATATTTATTCTCATGAAGCCCCTCAAAATTTCCCTTTCTGCACCCATCATTTTACAACTTGGACCTCTCGTTACCTCCCTACATCCAGGTATGGCCCCTTTCCCCAGTTTCCTCTGCTTTCTTCTTCTTTCTCCTTTCAAATCCACCTTTGGAAAAAGTCAAGTGCATGATTTATCAATTTCATTGACTTAGTTGGTTAAACTACAGAGGAATTGAGGCCAAAATATGAGACCAAGGTTAGAGATTTTGTGCTCATTTCTAAAGTTACAGACTATATAAGTTGTACGGATGTCTCCAGAAGCTATGGTAAAATATGCTGTATGTCTAGAAGTTCCTTCTCCCCCCATCCCCATGACAAATATCTTTAATTGATTATGTGGTCCAGAATCTTTCTCAACACAGTGCTTCAGGGATTCTCTGCTGATTGATGAATAGGACTGGAACTTAAGACTGATTCACTGACTTAGGGTCACTTTCTTGGGAGATGAGTTATAACACTTTGTCCAGGACCTGAGAGGCAGGAGGGTAAATCTTCTCTTTCTGGATCTTCACCATTAATAGGGTGAAGTCTGAGCCCCTAGTTTAGCATCAAAGCCTTCCACGATCTGGTGTTGCCTGCCTCTTGCCAAGTCCCCAGCTGGCATTTTTATATTGAACACCAGTGTCCTGCCTGTCTCTTCCTTTTTGTTTCTCTATAAGTAACAACAATTAGAAGCATTGGCAAGCACATGGGAACTACCAGAAAATTGTCAGAAATATTGGAGGAGAGAAATCTCACGGCAGTTCTGGATAGTCAGAGAAGTTCTAACTGAGAAGGTCAGATGAGAGCAGGGTCTTCAGAGATGTGGGCTTGTGATTTGATCAAATAGGAATTTTACAGAGCTTTTCATGGCAGATGTGGACTCATTGTATGAGTGGAATGGACATTGGAATTACTTGGATATGCTCTTTTGGTTTACTTATTCCTTAATTTAAAAATAATGAGAAAAAAAAAACAAGCTTATGTTTCTCTAGATCTAAGTGTTCTATGAACAATTATAATGCACTCCAGTAAAAAAACTTTCCCCTTGGAGCTCAAGCTTAAATAAGCCCATCTCTGGGAGGAGACTATCAATAGACTGTGCCACTGCATTTGTTATTTGTTATTAAGCAAATGCTGCTCAATCTGATCAGTAAAAGCTATTTAGTTGCCTAAGTAATTGAGGACAATGCAAATAAGCCTTTCCTAAATGGTAATTAACAGGACCTTAGGAACAAAGTGTACACTTTAAAGGCTTAATTACTTCCATGTATTACTCTTGCTTTTTAAAATTTCTTCTGTGAACGATTCTAGGAAACTGTTACACTCAGAAAAGCCAAAACCATCTCCCGGCACGCTTTAGTGTTCCTTTGACAGGTTCTTGAGGGTTCCCAGTCCGAGCCTGAATATGGTTGGAGTGGGGAGAAGTCAAAATGAGATGACACCTGAGCTGAACCCTGAAGGGTCAGTAAGGATAGGTCAGGGGAAAGGGAGGGAAGGACATTGATTCTGGCACAGATGACAGCATGAACAAAGTTATGGAGGTGAGACAAAGTGAGATGAGAAATTAAATGGCTTGTGCATATGAAACAACAACAATTTGTTGAAGCATAAAATAGGTGCTTGAAAGTTGCAAGAAATGGGCATGGAGAGACAAGAATCCAGGGAAGGGTCTTATGTGCCAATTAAAGGAGCTTTTGTTTTTTCATATACTGAGGGAACAATTAAATGTTTATGTACTCAGACATGTTTTAAATAGATTTCTTTAGTTACTGTAGTGGTTGTGGCAGGGAGGGAGGGGGAGATCAGTTTGGTAGTTCCAGTACTGGAATTACCATTTAGATTTGTTAGGGAACTGTGCAGAAGTTCAAGAAAGAGATCATGACAATGAAAACACGATGACCCAAAACCTATAGGATGCAGCAAAAGCAGTTCTAAGAGGGCAGTTTATAGCAATACAATCCTATCTTAAGAAACAAGAAACATCTCAAATAAACAACCTAACCTTAACCTAAAGCAATCAGAGAAAGAAGAACAAAAAAAACCCAAAGTTAGCAGAAGGAAAGAAATCATATGGATCAGATCAGAAATAAATGAAAAAGAAATGAAGGAAGCTATAGCAAAGATCAATAAAACTAAAAGCTGGTTCTTTGAGAAGATAAACAAAATTGATAAACCATTAGCCAGACTCATCAAAAAAAAAAAAAGGGAGAAGACGCAGATCAATAGATTTAGAAATGGAAAAGGAGAAGTAACAACTGACACTGCAGAAATACAAAGGATCATGAGAGATTGCTACAAGCAACTATATGCCAATGAAATGGACAACCTGGAAGAAATGGACAAATTCTTAGAAATGCACAGCCTTCTGAGACTGAACCAGGAAGAAAGAGAAAATATGAACAGACCAATCACAAGCACTGAAATTGAGACTGTGATTAAAAATCTTCCAACAAACAAAAGCCCAGGACCAGATGGCTTCACAGGCGAATTCTATGAAACATTTAGAGAAGAGCTAACACCTATCCTTCTCAAACTCTTCCAAAATATAGCAGAGGAAGGACACTCCCAAACTCATTCTATGAGGCCACCGTCACCCTGATACCAAAACCAGGCAAAGATGTCACAAAGAAAGAAAACTACAGGCCAATATCACTGATGAACATAGATGCAAAACTCCTCAACAAAATACAGGCAAACAGAATCCAACAGCACATTAAAAGGATCATACACCATGATCAAGTGGGGTTTATCCCAGGAATGCAAGGATTCTTCAATATACGAAAATCAATCAATGTGATACACCATATTAACAGATTGAAGGAGAAAAACCATATGATCATCTCAATAGATGCAGAGAAAGCTTTCAATAAAATTCAACACCCATTTATGATAAAAACCCTCCAGAAAGTAGGCATACAGGGAACTTACCTCAACATATTAAAGGCCACATATGACAAACCCACAGCCAACATCGTCCTCAATGGTGAAAAACTGAAACCATTTCCACTAAGATCATGAACAAGACAAGGTTGCCCACTCTCACCACTCTTATTCAACATAGTTTTGGAAGTTTTAGCCACAGCAATCAGAGAAGAAAAAGAAATAAAAGGAATCCAAATCGGAAAAGAAGAAGTAAAGCTGTCAGTGTTTGCAGATGACGTGATACTATACATAGAGAATCCTAAAGATGCTACCAGAAAACTAGTGGAGCTAATCAATGGATTTGGTAAAGTAGCAGGATACAAAATGAATACACAGAAATCTCTGGCATTCCTATACACTAATGGTTAAAAATCTGAAAGTGGAATTAAGAAAACGCTCCCATTTACCATTGCAACAAAAAGAATAAAATATCTAGGAACAAACCTACCTAAGGAGACAAAAGACCTGTATGCAGAAAATTATAAGACACTGGTGAAAGAAATTAAAGATGATACAAATAGATGGAGAGATATACCATGTTCATGGATTGGAAGAGTCAACATTGTGAAAATGACTATACTACCCAAAGCAGTCTACAGATTCGATGTACTCCCTATCAAACTATCACTGGCATTTTTCACAGAACTAGAAAATAAATCTCACAATTTGTATGGAAACACAAAAGACCCCGAATAGCCAAAGCAATCTTGAGAAAGAAAAACAGAGCTGGAGGAATCAGGCTTGCTGACTTCAGACTATACTACAAAGCTACAGTAATCAAGACAGTATGGTACTGGCACAAAAACAGAAATAGAGGGCTTCCCTGGTGGCGCAGTGGTTGAGAGTCCACCTGCTGATGCAGGGGACATGGGTTCGTGCCCCGGTTTGGGAAGATCCCACATGCCGCGGAGCAGCTGGGCCATGGCCACTGAGCCTGCACGTCCGGAGCCTGTGCTCCGCAACGGGAGAGGCCGCGACAGTGAGAGGCCTGTGTACCGCCAAAAAAAAACCAAACAGAAATATAGATCAATGGAACAGGATAGAAAGCCCAGAGATAGACCCACGCACATATGGTCACCTTTTCTTGATAAAGGAGGCAAGAATATACAGTGGAGAAAAGACAGATTCTTCAATAAGTGGTGCTGGGAAAACTGGACAGCTACATGTAAAAGAATGAAATTAGAACACTCCCTAACACCATACACAAAAATAAACTCATAATGGATTAAAAACCTAAATGTAAGGCCAGACACTATTAAACTCTTAGAGGAAAACATAGCAGAACACTCCATGACATAAATCACAGCAAGATCCTTTTTGACCCACCTCCTAGAGAAATGGAAATAAAAATAAACAAATGGGACCTAATGAAACTTAAAAGCTTTTGCACAGCAAAGGAAACCATAAACAGGACCAAAAGACAACCCTCAGAATGGGAGAAAATATTTGCAAATGAAGCAACTGACAAAGGATTAATCTCCAAAATTTATAAGCAGCACATGCAGCTCAATATCAAAAAAACAAACAACCCAATCCAAAAATGGGCAGAAGACCTAAATAGACATTTCTCCAAAGAAGGTGTACAGATTGCCAACAGACACATGAAAGAATGCTCAACATCATTAATCATTAGAGAAATGCAAATCAAAACTATAATGAGGTATCACCTCACACTGGTCAGAATGGCCGTCATCAAGAAATCTACAAACAATAAACGTTGGAGAGGGTGTGGAGAAAAAGGAACCCTCTTGCACTGTTGGTGCGAATGTAAATTGATACAGCCACTTTGGAGAACAGTATGGAGGTTCCTTAAAAAACTAAAAATAGAACTACCATACGACCCAGCAATCCCACTACTGGGCATATACCCTGAGAAAACCATAATTCACAAAGAGTCATGTACCTCAATGTTCATTGCAGCAGTATTTACAATAGCCAGGGCATGGAAGCAACCTAAGTGTCCATCAACAGATGAATGGATAAAGAAGATGTGGCACATATATACAATGGAATATTACTCAGCCATAAAAAGAATGAAATTGAGTTATTTGTAGTGAGGTGGATGGACCTAGAGTCTGTCATACAGAGTGAAGAAAGTCAGAAATAGAAAAACAAATACCGTATGCTAATATATTTATATGGAATCTAAGAAAAAAAAAAAGGTCATGAAGAACCTAGGGGCAAGATGGAAATAAAGACGCAGACCTACTAGAGAATGGACTTGAGGTAATGGGGAGGGGCAGGGGTAAGCTGGGACAAAGTGAGAGAGTGGCATGGTCATATATACATTACCAAATATAAAATAGATAGCTAGTGGGAAGCAACCACAGAGCACAGGGCGATCAGCTCTGTGTTTTGTGACCACCTAGAGAGGTGGGATAGGGAGGGTGGGAGTGAGGGTGACCCAAGAGAGAAGAGATATGGGGATATATTTATATGTATAACTGATTCACTTTGTTATAAAGCAGAAACTAACACACCATTGTAAAGCAATTATACTCCAATAAAGATGTTAAAGAAAAAGAAAAAGAAAGAGATCGCTGGTACCTAGTATATATCAAATTGGAGTAAAAATATAGAGAAAGATGCAAAATTGACATATATTTTATAAGGTAAAATAAGAAGGATTTGGTGACTATTAGATGTTTTAAAGGTGAGGTAGAGGGAGAAGTTGACAACGTATTGAGTTGGCCAAAAATTTCGTTCAGGTTTTTTGTGACATCTTACGGAAGAAGCCAAACAAACTTTCGGGCCAACCCAATGTTAAGGTCCTGGCTTACGCGGCCCTGGTAGATGATGGCGCCTCCTGCAAATACAGGAGGATAAGCTCACTCTGGGTTGCTTCCAGGCTTCCTAAGATTTTGTGTGAACGTAAGTTTTCATGTCCTCAGGGTAAAAGCTCAGGAGTAGACTGTTGGGCCATAGGGTAAGCATGGCTTTTCATGAGAAACTGCTCAACAGCTTTACGGAGTTGCTGCACCACAGTGATGCTCACCAAAAAAGTATGATTCAGTGCTTCTGCATCCTTATCAGCACTTGGTATTGTCTGTATGTTTTCTTTCAGTCATTTGACAATGTATGCAGTGGCCGCTCATTATGACTTCAATGTGCATTTCCCTAATGGTTAATGACATTGTTGCTATGGTCATCCTCACCCTGTACAGGCTTCAAATTCCTCTTTGGATGCTCTGTTATGGTGGGAGCTGGGGTACTGGAGAGTTTTAATGCTGCACTCTCAGCTTTCAGATGCATCTCTATTCCTGTAGCACTGTTACGATTTACCATGCAATGCTTGCTAAGCTGGTGGTTGTAATGCTCTGTTTTGTCCTGGCTCAGCCTCAGTCTCACATAGACCTGTGCACCTGGGCCTTGGGGCTGGGACATTTTCAGTGTTCCAATTCCTCCCTCCCATGGCAATCAAACTCCTGCCTTGTATCTGTGGTGGGTCGTGTGTGGGAGAGAGTTTCAATCTCTTCCTCTAGTGGTAGGAGACTTCTAATGGCATTGGTATAGTATCCTGGACCAGCTGCTTTATACCTCCATCCCAAAGACTGAGGGTTTTTAATGTTTCTGTGCCCTTCTCTGTGCTTTGGGGGCAATAGAATTTGGTCCCACGGTGGCCTACGGTTTTTATTGAGAGAAGTGACTGGCAGGAGGGCAGCATTTCATGCCTATCCTGCAGGCATGGCCTAAACCTTCCTGTATACCTGCACGCCGTCTCTATAACAACGCCTCAATTCTGCCATTGCAGTGTGGAAGCAGCCATGGGCACTCCTCTAACTGAATGGGCATGGCTGTGTCCCAATAAAACTTTATTTATAAACATGGGCTTTGGGCTGAAATTGGCCTGTGGGCTGTAGTTTGCCAACCCCTGGTCTACAGAATAAACTCCAAATGCCTTGTTGTGACTTTGGGATCCTTCCTGCCTTTCTCTTCAGTGTGATCTTTTCTCATCCTATCCTAAATTCATACTTCAAGAGAAACCCTTTCAACCAGCACATTAATAGTGACATCCAGTTAGTTGGTCAAAACATTGGTTAAAGAAAGGAAGCGCACCCACAAACTCATCTTAAAATATCTTAACATAAAACATTCACGGACATTTATTTGTCTTTCTTTAACCTAGGGCCAAGACTTTTATTTGATTTTATGCCTCATCTTTTTTTGTGTGCCTAATGCATTTTTTATGATTGCCAGTTCTGGTTTCTTTAGATTAGAATGAGAACTTGAGATATCAGCAAAGCAATTTGAGACAGAATTTCATTGTAGGGATTTTTAATAATCCTCCTTCATTCTTTTATAGTTCCATTCTCTGGGCTTAATTCTATTGCAACTTCTTTTAGTGACTCAGTAAAAATAAAAAAGTCAAGTCTTTTCAAAGTAGCCAACTTAATTTTCACAGAAACAATAACTCTTCGATGTTGTTTACATTCATTATATAATTTCAGTAATGAGTACAACTGGCATAAACTGACTAGAAACAAACATCTGTGACTCAGATAACCCAAGAGGTGGAAGCAGATATGGACGGGCTCATTAGGGTCCATCCATCTTGTCATGGATGCTAGTTAGTCAGGGTGTTTTCTGCTAGTTTGCAGAAAGAGTGGAAGTGTTAGTTAATCCAGTGAGGCGCTTAAGATGTAGCTGAGAGAGCTTCCACTGAGAAGCCCTTACTGCCTTGACTATCCCCAGCTGTTCCCTCTGCCAGCCCCTTTCTTTATGTTGGTCCCTTGACTTAGGAGGTTCTTTGTGCACCTCTACCTGAAGGACATCTCCTAACTTTTTTTAGGTTTAGTTCAATGTTACCTCCTTTATGATGCCTTTTCTTCTCTTCTTCCTGAAGACTACTGAGATTGGCTGATTCCCTCTTCTGGGCTTCTCCCTACCCTACTATCGAAGTACCTGTAACACATTAACATGTTAAAATTTTCTTTCTAATTCCGCTATACCGTGGGAGGATAGAGATTCTTTTATTCACCTTCACGTCTCCGGACCCTAACATTGTCTTATTTAGCGGTAAGAGCTTGGTAACTTTCCACTCAGTGAATGACTACATTATTACTGCTGTTGCTTGATTGGCTGGCTGCAGCAGAGGTGGTGCCACAGAGCAGACTGAGCCACATTAACGATCTCCTTCAATGTAGATTAAGATAATGATTACAGAATCCAGATGCTGGAAGGAAGAACATGATTGGAAATTTTGATCCCTCAGCAGATTTCTAAAAGAGCTCTCTCGATCCTAAGATCTCTGCTAGGTTGCAAGAGCACAGTGGCTGTGCCTTACTCATGTTTATAGTCTCATCCCTTTTTATGGTGTCTTGCAAGATACTCAGTGCTTGCTAGATAAAGAAGGAAACGTTGGCTTATAAAACAGATTTGCAAACGTCTTGAAAATGCAAGGCCACCAGGGTAGGATTCACTCTGCATACAGAGCAAGTTGAGGCTCCACTTCTTAGATTTCTACTTGCTCTGAGTTGATGTTTGAACTTTCCCATGCAGAGCAGAACTATAGGAACAATGAACACCTAGCAAGCTGAGTAACTCTTTTTCTTGGTAAGTGAGTAGTACATGAACATTTGTTGCACTGGATAAGGGGCTATTGAATACAAACACAATATTTATAACATCAACATGTCTGATAATGTAAGATCCTTTTAGCTCCAACTATGGGTTACGGATGAGAGGTGCTCTGGTTTTACTGTAGGGCCACTCTGGGTAACAGTTTCAACTGTGAATCTCCAGGGTTTGATGCTTCTAGCTCAATTCAATGTCTTTAGTGTTGTTTGTTTTGTTTTTAAAGCAGAGGAGGTGATAATAGTTTGCTTGCAGTTGTACAAGAAACTATTTTTGATATTACTAAGGATCCCACTCTCTCCCACTTTTCTTTTTTAACAACCATATGCTTGATAACACTCTAAATGAAACAAGATTTCAAGACATTATGTGAAAGATTTTTAATGATAGAACTTGCATTGCCCAAACTGATGTCAGGTGCTTAACTGCCAATTAAAATTATTTCTCAAAAAAGTAAGTTCTTGTGTCTCTAAGCTTTGGGCTCATTTTACAGAACTAATATGATTCTGGCACTGTGCCCTTCCGCCAAGATTAAGTACTAGCTGAGCTTAATGGCCTAAACTGTCACTCCCCAGCTCTTTATTAATCCCGGGAAAGTGGCCTGTACCTCGGTCATTACTGCTCAGTTAGGTAAATAATCATCACATCCATTCTCATTAGAGCACTCTCTTCACAGAAAGCTTTGTTCCTGAGATTTTTCAATTAGTCTTAACAAGTCATAAAATGCCACTAATGTCTTCCTTTCTCCATTGGTCCACCAAACAAATAAAAATCATGTGTCTAATTAAAGAAACCCAAGTCCTCCTAAAACCTATTCCCTTTGCTTCTGTTGTGTTCAAAAGCCAAGAATCTCATTGAATGAGGCCAACTAGCCAGCCTGGGTCACTGATCATTGCTGAGTGGTGAAGAAGTCTTACACTGGTACGTGCAAACATCAGATTCAGCAAGAGAAAATGTTTGCTTGAAATGAGGGAAGATAAGGCACTGAGTCACTGCTATTTCTCCTCTTCACTCCACTTTAAGGGGAAATTTCTTGAGGCAGGGTTGTACTCAGTCATCATTGCACAACATGGGACTCAAGTTGACTCAGTATAAATATAAGAAATGGACAACTTGTTTCCTCTTTTAATGAGATTGTGTTTTCCTAGTAAGAAGAATTGACATCAATGACCTGGGATGTTTAGAAATCTAAGTGTAGGGGTGGGGAGTTCCATTTGCAGTTATCCAAGAGACAGTTCTTTGAATGTCTTTTTTTTTCCCTTTGCACTCTTGCCCAAGGACAGCTGAGTTGTAACAGGTTGGAACGGAAGTGGTCAATAGTAACAAGAAATATTTGGTTCTCATCTCATCCTGCTGAAACCAGGTATAAATTTGTACATAGGGACATGAGGCAGACACGGAGATACACTACTCAGATCCCGCTTCAGGAAAGAAATTGCTGTTGAGCTGCAAGGAGTGTGGTTCACTGGCATCCTCCAGCTGTTAGATTCTCAGGGTTTGCCTCAGCTTGAGATCATGTTATTCTTAATCCAAGCTCTGCCAGTGCCTGAGGTGCAGGTAGAAGGGTCTAGTCATTTCTATGCAACATGGGAATCCTTTAATGAGCTGGCAGAATCTGGTAGGTTGCCATCATGCTTTGATGGGTCCTCCTGACCATTCCTTTTTCTTTCCTTTTCTTTTCATAGGTGTTACTTCCCCCAAAACCTTTGCATGCCTAATTCTATTCTAACATCTGTTTCCCAAAGAATCCAACTTGTAACAGGAAGTAAGGCAGGAAGGGACACAAGATCATTCATTGTCTTGGGATGGTCTTTATGGCTGCCCTTTTGCATAATCTAAGATCTTAGCAAATATCCTATTTCACTGACCCTACCCAGGACTGTACTGTGCACTTCTCTGTCATCAAAGGCTTTGTAGTTAATATATATTGTTTAATAATCATAGAGTACCAGGTAGCCTCTATGCTCTGTTAATCCCCAAACAATGAAAACCTTCGCTGATATATTCCTGACGCCCATAAGACTAGTTACCCATCCATGAGACTAGTTACCCATCCATAAATCTTAAGTTAGGAATGCATGTCCTGTTTCCAAGCACCTACCCCCATACCCTAGATTAACTATAAAATTGTCTCAGGGGCCCCTCGTCAGTGTGGACTACAGCTGCGAATGCTTCTGGATCGTTGTCTGCCTGAACCTGATCCCATCCTGTGAGTAAGTTACCCTATAATTAACGGATCCATTGTGTATATGGAGCTTCCTGCCTCGTTTTTTTGGTCTACAAGATGCCTTCTCAGGGGGCTTCCCTGGTGGCGCAGTGGTGGCGAGTCCGCCTGCCGATGCAGGGGACACGGGTTCGTGCCCCGGTCCGGGAAGATCCGATGTGCCGCGGAGCCGCTGGACCCGTGAGCCATGGCCACTGAGCCTGCGCGTCCAGAGCCTGTGCTCTGCAATGGGAGAGGCCACAACAGTGAGAGGCCCTCGTACCGCAAAAAAAAAAAAAAAAAAAAAAAGATGCCTTCTCAGTTCATTGGGCACTTTTCATTCCCTCTGTCCTCCAACAGGCTTCATGCTTTCAGATCCTATTGAAGGTCTGTGAGAATCACTGATTCACTTACTGTAAAGATGTTGTTGAGAACATTCTACTGAAGTCTTATCCAAGTCCTGTATATAAGCTCCACAGAATCAGTGTTCATGCTCAGGAAACATCTTATGGTGCATTTCCCTCAAGGCTGGAAGGAATCATATCTGAGAAGTTTTTACCCTTAGTTTTGGCTACTAGGAAGCACAGAATGAAATATGCTCAGTCGCAGTAACTTTGTAGTACCTCAAAGCTTAAATTTGTTTTTGATTTTGTTGTCTCTGTAGAGTTTAATATTTTCCATGACGCTCATATTTTATTTTGTATTTCTCATTTTATTGGGCATGTCTTACGTGTTATAGGCAGTGGATGCAGCACGGGTCCTGGAGCCTGACTGTAGGGATTTGAATGCAGGTTCTGCCCCGTAATAGCTGTGCCATCTTAGGCATGTCACTAACCACGCTGAACATCAGGTTCTTTGTAAAAATATGATAATAAGAGTACATGATTTATAGGGCTATTGTGAAGGTTAAATGAGATAATGCATGTAAACTGCTTGGTAAAACGCTTGGTGTAAACCCTGAGTACCTCTGATTGGGGGTGATGCAATGAATAGGGCTGAATGACTAGACGGAGTGCTGCATGGACTGGAAATGAAAGGGGCTTCATTGTAAGGTAACCAATTTCTGGAAGATAGTTTTCTGAAAATAATTAATAAATAAGTGGTTGAGGCTCTGATTAAACTAGATCAACAGTAAAGACTGGCTGTTTTATCTGCTGTAAGTCACGGTAGTTAATTTAATACATTTGGCATCCACTAAGAAGAGGGTGGTGATTAAGTTAACTGAGTGCCTGACAAGGGGAGTAGAACCAAGCCAATACTTGAGGGAACAGAAGTCAAGATAGACGAGCTGTGATGAGTGGCTCAGGGATTGGATAGCTATTTGTTAGCAGGGATGCTGTTTGTGGAGCCATGCTTTGTTAGGCTAGACGGCTCTGTGCATTACAGGAAATTTCGCATCCCTGGACTCTGTGATAACTCCAAATGCCCCACCATTT
This sequence comes from Lagenorhynchus albirostris, assembly GCF_949774975.1. Lineage (NCBI taxonomy): Eukaryota > Metazoa > Chordata > Mammalia > Artiodactyla > Delphinidae > Lagenorhynchus > Lagenorhynchus albirostris. The sequence continues at coordinate 42,305,373 of NC_083102.1, forward strand.
CTAAATGCCCAAGGACTGCTTCTAGTTGAGAATCACTGAAGTATGAAAGGGTATTTGGGCTTAGATTGAGAATATAAGCTGATGTCCCTAGAACATTCACAGTTCCTGTAGCCCTTTCACTCAAATATATCCTGGTCTACGTGGCTCCTTGGAGTTGGTTGATTTCAGGCCTGGGGTTGGGAAGAGTACAAGATGAGCCTGGAAGTAAAGAAGTGCCTTGGCCTCAACTTTCCAGGTGATGCCTTTCCCAAGAAATAGCTCTCTGATTCTGATCCTTGTCTTTAAGCAGGATGGGGACAAATATTGGCAGCCTATCCTTGTGCCAGGCATTGTGCTAGGCAACTCACAGACATTCTCTTATTTAATGCAGTGTTTTGTATGAATGTATCTGAGCCAAACTCTACTTTGCACATAAATAGAATTAGTGACCACTCAGAGTGTGCATTCAACTTTGGTTCAGTGAAATTTGGAGTATAAATTGGACTTTTACGTACTTCTAATTGAATAGAATAATTCTAATCAGATGAAACGATTCACTCTAAAGTGCAGTACAACTACAGATACTCAAAAAAAAAAAAAATCACAGAATCTTAGAAGAAGCAGGAACACTATCATTGAACCAACATAGAGACTTCTGCATATGATGAGGATGAACCTCAATAAACAATGAAGGCCAGGGCAGACAAAATTATGTACATAATCTCTTTCTAACAAACACCGTAACTGTCCAAAGAAAGGCAGTAATATAATTTCTGCTTCTTGTGGTCATTATGAGGATTAAATTAAGTAAAGCACGTCTCAGTGCTAACCACAAAGGAGGACCTGAATGCATGGTTCCTGCTCTTCTCATTTCCCCAGAGAGGAGGAAGCTAGGAGAATTTAAGTAATGTTTTGAAAGCCACAGAAATAATAAATGGTAGAGCCAGGCTTCAAACCCAGATTTCTAGACTCTGCCGCCTGTTTTTGTACAGCTGTCAGACTAAGAATCTTTTTTGTTTTCAAGAATTTTGAAAACATTTTTTTCTGCTCAGTAATTTCATATCAAGGATTCTCTAATAAAAAAGATAAAATATAAAGACTTATATCTATCTCAGATGAAGAATCTTTAAAAATGTTTTAATTTTTGAAAAAATCAAGAGAAGAAAAAATTTTTGTGGCACATGAAAATTATATGAAATTCAAATTTCAGTATCCACAGCTAAAGTTCTATTGGAACACAGCCATGCCCATTCAGTCACATGTTGTCCATGACTGCTTTCATGCTACAAAGGCAGAGGTGGTTGGTTGAGACAGAGACCATATGACCCCCCAAAGCCTAAAATGTTTAATATCTGGCCCTTAACAGAAAAAGCTGGCTGACTCCTGCTCTTTTCATTATGCCCAAGTGCTGGTGGATCCAGATTGCTTGTGACTTTACAAATCTTCTGACATTCTTGGGGAATTATTAAATTGCCATGCAGGTTGCACTGAAGTGCTTCCTGCTGGCTTACATTGGAGAGGTTTGAAGGTATCAGATGTATCACCTTACTGAGGTGGCTGAGGTATCACCTTAGCCAAAATCCAATCTCACTCTCTTTCATGTTCAAAAGGATCTGATTAACTAGGACGTGAATGGGGAAAAGAACAATCCATGCTGCTGGGCTGGGCTGAGCGGGCATTTGGAGCTGCTGTATTTCAGCTCCTCCTCATCACTTCTGACCGGCTCCCTGGATGCCCAGCCCTGTCTAATGGAGACTGCACACCAGAGGTTAAAGTACAAGAGTCAGGGCCTGTGTTTGAACTCTGCTTGCTAACTACGACTCTGGGCAAGTTATTTAAACTCCCTCAGTCTCAGTTTCCATAGGTCAAAAATGAGAGTGATAAGAGTATCTATAGGGCGTCCCTGGTGGTGCAGTGGTGGAGAGTCCTCCTGCCAATGCAGGGGACACGGGTTCGTGCCCCGGTCCGGGAAGATCCCACATGCCGCGGAGTGGCTGGGCCCGTGAGCCATGGCTGCTGAACCTGCGCGTCCGGAGCCTGTGCTCCGCAACGGGAGAGGCCGCAACAGTGAGAGGCCCACGTACTGAAAAAAAGAAAGAGTATCTATAGCTCAGATAATTTGGAGGATTAAATGAGAAGATAAAAAGGTTTTTTGTTGTTTTGCAAAGAGTTGGTTCAGTAAGCATTCAATAAATATTAGCTATTGTTATTAATTTTTCTGCTTACTTGTCAGCAGGGAAGGAGTGAAGTCTGTGATTCAAGTTAAAATGCCCTAGAAGGTGTTTTTTTTGTTTGTTTGTTTGGTTGGTTGGTTTTTTTTTTTGCGGTACGCGGGCCTCTCACTGTTGTGGCCTCTCCCGTTGTGGAGCACAGGCTCTGGACGCACAGGCTCAGCGGCCGTGGCTTACTGGCCCAGCCGCTCCGCGGCATGTGGGATCCTCCCGGACCAGGGCACGAACCCGTATCCCCTGCATCGGCAGGCGGACTCTCAACCACTGCGCCACCAGGGAAGCCCTAGAAGGTGTTTTTAAAACATGTTTTCTGTGTTTTTTTAAAAAAAGTAATGCAAACACACAATACAAAATTCAAATAGTACAAATAATAAAAATAAATGTCTCAGCAAAGAATGAGTCTGAGATGTTCAAGGCAGTAATAGTCATAATAGCTCTAAACTGGAAATTACCCAAATGCCCATCACTAGTAGAACAGAGAAATCGACTGTGGTATAATTATACAATGGAATGCCGTTCAACAGAGTGAATGGTCTATAACTACAGGCAACAATGATGACGAATCTCTTGGACAAATGCTGAGCAAAAGAAGCCAGACAGCAAAGCACACACCTAGATTCCATCTAGATAAGGTACAGAATCAGGAGAAATCTCACCTTTGCCTCAGGGATTACCCTGGGTGCAGGTGAGGGGTGATGATGGGAAGCTGATGGGAGGAGGCTTGGGGGGCAGCTAGTAATGCTCTGTTTCTTGATTTGGGTGCTGGTTACACAGGTGTGTTCAGTTTGTGAAAATTCATCAGCTGATTCTTGTAAATGCTTGCACAGGATTAGACTGCGTATTTTGACAAAATAATAAAACCTAAAAATAAAAAGGCACCCTCCTCCTGCTCTTGACTCCTAGTCACTCAGTCCCCTCTTCAGAAGCAGCCACTGTTACCATCAAACTGAATATGCGGAGACAGTCACTGAGTGTATAAGAACGTGTCCGCCTGTTTGTAATATGTGCATTATTATTGTTATTCTTCTTCTTTCTTGAAAACAAGTTTTTGTTTTATTTTATAAGGACTTTATTTTTTTAGAGCGGTTTTAGGGTTACAGCAAAATCGAATGGAAGTACAGAGTGTCCTCATATATGAGGGTTCACTCCTGGTGTTGTACCTCCTAGAGGTTTGCGCCAAAGTATAATAACAAGTATACGTCATTATAGTATCCTTCACTGCCCTGAAAATCCTCTGTCTGAGAGCAAGTTCTGATGTACCTAGTCTTATGTTCAGTCAACCACCTGCTGCAAAGGGGATAGTAGATCTTAGGAGAAGGTCAGGTAGAGCAGAGGAGATGAGAAGGGGTCCTGATGCTGGGTGACCCCCTTGGACCTGGCAAGGTTTCCACAAATGTTCGTTGAACTGTCAAAGGGAATTTAAGTGCTTCAAGATGGCTGGGCCTTCTTCCTAGTGTTGGGCTGGGCCCCAGATAAAGTCATCCTATGCTTTCTTCGTGTTTAAAACTCTAGGTATCCCATTGGGCAGTCCTGTTCCCCAGGCCTTCTGTTCATGGTTAACATTCAGCTCAGGTTGTGATTCAGAATAACACCCTCTTCTCTGTGAAACAATGTTCCTTATTCTGAAGCTGGCAATGTCTGACAATAGGGTGAGATATTTGAAACCAGGACCACCATGAAACATCTGGGAAGATATTCTTGTATTTCTGGTCTTTTATTCTGTCTTACCCTTGTAGCTGGTAACTTTCTCCGATACTTTTGGCAGCATCAACAACCCCAAATGTTATTCATCCTCTAAGACTCAATGCAAGCTCTACCCCCTCCATGAAGTTTCCATCAGGTTTCCCTGGAGGTCTCTGATTTGCATCACTTTATTTAGCACTTATTTACATAATCATCAGTCTATAATTATTGATTTCTGTCTACTAAGCTTCAAATACCATGCTGGGAATTCAAGAAAGAATACTCTATTTCTGTCCTCACATTCCAGTGTCAAAGGGAGGCGTGTAAAATATCAAAGAGTATTACATGATATCGGTATAAAAGATGCAGTAATTGATTAAATCTGCTACAGTAGGAACCAAGAGTACAAGGCAAGCTTCACAGAGGTACCCCTTGAGCTCTGCACCTTGAAGAATGAGCCGGGCTTTGTTAGACCAGAGTGAGAGAAGGGCTCACCATTTAATATGTCTATGTCATTAAATTTACTAGTCTTTCCAACCAGATTGTGAGAGACTCATGGATAAGACTCATAACTTAGGCTTCTTTATCCCCCATTTCCCCAAAAACCTAGTAAAATTCTAGTTATTAAATTAGATAGACACAAGAGTAAGGGCAAACACAGGAAGAGTCTTCTTAAAAGATGTAACCAAAGACCTGAATTTTAAATATTCTAACAGATTTGCATTTTTAGAATGTGAACTTCTCATCAGATTTGGAATATAAAGGAAACCTTCTAAAGAGATAAAATTGAACTTTAATTGGAGCAGTTATTATAATCAGGGCCAAACTGTGATGAGCAGCTGGTGTCCTCCTCACTTTCTGCCCTATTCAACGCCCCACCCTTGAGTCGCTGCGGCTTGGCTCTCAGGTTCTCAGGAGGACAGGAATTATTTTGATTGTAATTGGGCCTGACCTGTGACAGAGTCACTATCTGAATCCATTGTTGGCCACTGAGTTGCTCTGTGACCTCGGGCAACTTACTTAGACATCTTGGGTCTCAGTGGCTACCTTATAAAACTGAAGTAAGTATACTTACTTCGTAAAGATTAAATGGTATAAGTGTTTGAAACATAATAGACTCTCAATAATGTAAGCTTTCCTTCTCACTTTCTTTTCTACCCTTTTTCCTTGGAATGTTCAGGAGGAAATTTGGGGGAAGAGAGAGGCTAGAAGGCGGTGAATGAAGAGATTCTGAGCAGCTTATGGAGACCTTGGGAGAGGTAAATGGATGGACCCAGAGGCAGTTTAAGACATTTTGCCATGTTTCATGCAGTTTTCTGCCGCAGGTAAATGCCGTTGCCTCTGAGAGGTTTCCTTGAGACCGAAGGTGGAGGTTGCTTTGGAAGAAACATCAGGCCGGGATCAGCCACAAAGGGGGCTCAGAGTTGTTAGGGCTGCAGGGAAGGGATAGGGCATGATTTATCCAGAAGAAGAGGAGACTCAAGGTCACCCTCTTGACTTCAGCCTGTGCCTGTCACGCCTTCCCTTTGAGGCTGTCACCTGGGAGGAGCATTAGACTTCAGGCTAATATAGGGCTGGGCTCAGGGTCTTCTCTCTGTATTATCTTGGAGCTTCCAAGTAGCTTGCCTTAGGAGGAGATGATTAACCGCAGATCCTCAGTTCACTTGTCAAGAATTCAGGCACTGCAGGGAGAGGGATGCACCTGCATCTATGGTTCTATAATGACTCACTAGGATCCTTCCCTGCGTCATCCATCCCACTCCCAGGCAGGAGATTCCCAACGCTCCACTTAGCCTTCTCCCACCTGCTCCCACCCCCATGTCAGCCCACCAAAGCCAAAGAGCTCTCAGCTGTAAACAAATCAAACTGACAAACTAATTCTCGGGAGCTAATGGCTAAAGGCACTTAATTCTCACAACAGCATTTTCGTTTTAATGGGGGCTTCAAACCTTGGCCCAGGAGGGACTCCCTAATGGAGGGATTCCAGGTGGTGTGGAATGCAGAGAGGAACAGAATGTGCTGGCAGCTTGCCCAAGGTCACACAGCGAGGTGGTGGCAGAGCTATGAGTAAAACCCAGCTACCTTGACTTCCAGTCTCACACTGATGGAGGCTCTGCCTCTTGTTTGGTCACACTGGGACTCCCTGCCCCATTCTTGAGCTGCGTCAGTGACTGTGGCCCAGCTTGAGTGTGCAGAGGCTGTGATGGGAGCCTAAACCATCCACCTGCACTGCCAGAACCTCTCAGGAAGAATAGTAGCATTGAGGAGGCTTGATCAATAAATATTATGCAAATGCCTAGAGCAATAACATTCCCTTCCATTACCAAGCTAACAGTCCCCGTCAAGAGCCTGCCTGCATTCTGACGGTTTTATTTTTCCTGGTTTGTCAGCCTGAAATCAGGGTCTGACTGATGCCCGTATGAAGCATAAAAGGTACATGACTGGCAGAGGCCCAGTTCCTTTTTCTCCGAATTAGAGGCCCTTGCTCCATGAGCTGGCAAGAGGCCCGGCTTTGTGCACATCAGTTATGTTCTCTGACTGAGAGCCTTGCTGAGCAGAACCAGACGGTAAACATTCCTGGAGCCACGATGAGCCTCATTGTGATGCGGTCTCCATAGAAAGAAAGCAGCGAGGCAGCGGTACCCAGATCCCTTCCCTGCATCCCCTCTTCATCTCTTCCCACCTGTCACCCAGCTAAGGAATCCTGGAATCCGAGCAATCGTTACACTTCTGTTTGTAGTTGTACAAGAAAAATAACATTCTTCATCTTCTAAAACTGAAATTAAATGCGACTATGAACTCTTACTCTGCTGGATGTCAAAACTTAATTGCAGTCAATTAAGTGTTTACCCTTCTCTTGTCTCTGTAGTCCTCTTAAAGTTCTGGAAAGCTTACTCGGTGTCAAGTCCTGTGTGTGTGTGCGGGTCGGGGGGGGGGGTCTGGTCATTGGCATCATTCCTTTTCCTCATTGACATCTACTGAGATGATGTCCCCAACTCCATCTTGCATTTGGTTGTCAGTAGATCGAAGTGGTGCCTCCCTTTTCTCTAACTGCAGGACCCCTTTAAGAGCAGAGCTCTCTCTGCTCTTAGTTGCTCAGAATACATTCTCTGTCCCCACAACAGAATGCAGGTGTCCAGAGATCATATGTGGCTGTTTCAGGCTCTCTGCCTAGATACCCACATACACATTTCTTCTCACTTTCAGCGCTACGTGGAGGGGGAACCCAGTGCCTCACTCATTCCCTGGACTGCCTCTTGAGAAAGTGGGTAGAATGTGTCACAGACCTTCTTCCTCTTGAATTTCTCCAGCTTGTATCTCCCCTCCCATATCCTCTGCAGTGTTTGTCCTGTGGTGGCTCAGGGCTCAAGGTCTCCTTCCCAGCAATGCCCTGATGTTCAAGCTCCTGTCTCCTGCACGTGCTCTCTGCATCCCTTCCCATTCTTAGATCCACATAGCCTGGCTTTTCATTTTTTCTTCCAAATCATTTGAAACTCCAAAGTCAAGAAGTACACTATTTTGCTTTCATGTTCCTTTAATAAACCTTCATTGTAGCAGCAAAAACCTCATGATATAGCTGTCCAAATGGAGGATTGTGTAGTGATAGAAATTCTAAAGAGGAGAAGGGGAAAACACATTGGTTAAGAATCAAAAATATTATATAGCTATATGATGTATTTTTTAATTGCTTGCAGTCTATCTCAACCAGAGTTCCAGAGAAAATGATTGCAGCTTTCATTTTCTCAATGTTCCCAGCGTTGGCATCTTCCTAAAAGTGCCAAGGGCAAGTCCCAAGGGTAATTCTCAATGCATAGGAGAGAAAGAATTCATTTAAATCAATGGATGCTTTAGGGAGGTGATTCTCAGTGTGATCTGAGTATCCCCAAGGGTCCCTGAGACCCTCAATCTATCGGGTCAAAATTATTTTCATAATAATACTAAAACTTTGTTTGCCTTTTTTACTTTCATCTGTCATGAGTGTACTATGACCTTTGAAAAACTCCACTGTGCAAACATGAACATCTGTGTACACACAGAAATTAAGTGTTCAGAGATTTCATGTATTGGAAATATCAGAAAAACGATATTATATAGCACTTAAAAATACATTAAAAGAAATAAAGCAGGGAATTATAAATTTGATGATATTAAAAAGTGACTCTCTAATTGACCAGGTATATTAAAACAAGAACAAAGTAAAACTTTTAGAAATTACAAAAAATTACATAATAATTAAAATTAGTATCTCAATAAACATGATAAAGAGAAGACTGGAAACAGATGAAAAGAGAATCAGTAAGCTTGAAGAGAGATCTGAAAAAATCAAGTTGAAGGCAATAGAGAGAGACAAAGAGGTAGATCAAAGAGAAGTTAAGAGACATAGTGAACAGAATGAGAAAGTCTAATAAAAATCTCACTGGAGTTCCAGGAGGAGATGATAAAGAGAATGGAAAAGAGGCATTATGCAAAAAGATAGTGCCTAGGAATTTTATACAATCAATGTAGGATGTCAGTCTCGGGTACAGGAAACCTGAAAAAGTCCCCATTTAAAATATCTCATACCATTTTCAGACAACCTCACAACTTTTGGAAGAGGAAATGGTTTCACAGAGATAATGGATGTTGTTTTGAATCACAAACCAAATGGAGTGTTTATCGTGAACAGAACACTTGGGGATCAGGGCTTCTTCATTGGACACCTAGAGTTTCAAACACAAAGAGGTCATGAGGAAACTTTATCTGAGTCCAGGGCCAACACTGGAGAGAAGGCCTGGTCATTTAATTCACTTTGATGCCAGATGAAGGATCAGGGCTTCTTCGCATCTCCTCTGCTCTCCCTGTTCCTCTTATCCTGAGGCCTACCCCCACCCCTTGGGAGCAGGTGGTCAAACCGGACACAGGGCTAGATACATGAGTACTTGTTCTCAGGAAAGCAGAAAAAGGAAGCACCTAAAACATAAAAGCTAAAAATATTAAAATAAAAATGACATATCAGGCAAATATTAAGTAAAAGAAAGACACTATAGCTACACCAATGTAAGATAAAAGCCTTAAGGTTAAAAGCATTACTAGAGACAAAGAGAGTTACTGAATACGCCAGGAAGATGTATCGATTCTAAACCTGTTAGGGTAAATAAAGTAAAAACTTAATAAAACTGTAGGGATGGGCTTCCCTGGGGACGCAGTGGTTAAGAATCTGCCTGCCAATGCAGGGGACACGGGTTCAAGCCCTGGTCTAGGAAGATCCCACACGCCACGGAGCAACTAAGCCCGTACGCCACAACTACTGTCTGTGCTCTAGAGCCTGCGAACCACAACTACTGAGTCTGTGTGCTGCAACTACTGAGGCCCACGCACCTAGAGCCTGTGCTCTGCAACAAGAGAAGCCACAGCAATGAGAAGCCCACACGCTGCAATGAAGAGTAGCCCCTGCTCACCGCAACTAGAGAAAGCCCATGTGCAGCAACAAAGACCCAATGCAGCCAAAAAAAAAAAAAAATCAATAAAATAAATAAATTAAAAAAAAAACTGCAGGGAGAAATTGACAAATCCACCACCATAACTGCAGATTTTAGCAACCTCTTTTAGTTATCTATAGATCAAGTAGATAAAAAATCACTAAGGATAGAGGAAATTTGAATCATGCAGAAAAAAACCTTGATCTGATGTAAATAATTAATGATACTTCTCAAATCTGGAGCACACATATTTTCAAAGGCACATGGCACATTCTAAAAATGTTGTGCATTACACGGTATGTCAAGTTTCCTCCAATTTCATAAAACCTAAAACATAGAAGAAGTTAAGCTAGAGAATAATAACAAAGACAAGACTGGTGCTTTTGAAAATTAAAGTTCTAAAAAAAATTTGTCAAAATTGTCAAGAAAGAAATCATAATAGAAATTTTAGATTAATTAGTCATAATGAGATAGAATGAAAATAATATCTATCAGGACTTGTGAGATGAAATTAAAGCATTTTTGACAAATACTTATGGTGCCTAAATGCCTGTAATAGAAAAGAGGAAAGCGTGAAGCCAAATTATCCAAGTATCTAACTTAAGAACATAAAAAAGATGGGGGTGATGTTGCTGAACATGACAGGGTAGGGGACTCCAGTGCTCCATCATTCCAGCAGCTAACGCGCTGGTGAAAACTGTCAGGATCAACTTCCACAGAACTCTGGAATACGTTGGGTTGGCCAAAAAGTTCGTTCGGCTTTTTCCATAACATCTTACGGAAAACTCAAACAAACTTTTTGGCCAACCCAATAGTAAATAACTTACAACAAGCAGGAGAAAGCTTAGTGAAGAAAGAAGTTGGTGCACTGTAGTAAGAGAGTGCTGCAAAATTTTTTTTTTTTTACATTTTTATTGGAGTATAATTGCTTTACAATGGTGTGTTAGTTTCTGCTTTATAACAAAGTGAATCAGTTATACATATGCATATGTTCCCATCTCTCTTCCCTCTTGCGTCTCCCTCCCTCCCACCCTCCCTATCCCACCCCTCCAGGCAGTCACAAAGCACCGAAGTGATCTCCCTGTGCTATGCGGCTGCTTCCCACTAGCTATCTACCTGACGTTTGTTAGTTGTTAGTGTGCCTCTCTCTCGCTTTGTCACAGCTTACCCTTCCCCCTCCCCATATCCTCAAGTCCATTCTCTAGTAGGTCTGTGTCTTTATTCCTGTCTTACCCCTAGGCTCTTCATGACATTTTTTTTTCTTAAATTCGATATATATGTGTTAGCATACAGTATTTGTCTCTCTCTTTCTGACTTACTTCACTCTGTATGACAGACTCTAGGGCTATCCACCTCATTACAAATAACTCAATTTTGTTTCTTTTTATGGCTAAGTAATATTCCATTGTATATATGTGCCACATCTTCTTTATCCATTCATCCGATGATGAACACTTAGGTTGTTTCCATCTCGTGGCTATTGTAGATAGAGCTGCAATGAACATTTTGGTACATGACTCTTTTTGAATTATGGTTTTCTCAGGGTATATGCCCAGTAGTGGGATTGCTGGGTCATATGGTAGTTCTATTTGTAGGTTTTTAAGGAACCTCCATACTGTTCTCCACAGTGGCTGTATCAATTTACATTCCCACCAACAGTGCAAGAGGGTTCCCTTTTCTCCACACCCTCTCCAGCATTTTGATGATGGCTATTCTGACTGGTGTGAGATGATATCTCATTGTAGTTTTGATTTGCATTTCTCTAATGATTAATGATGTTGAGCATTCTCTCATGTGTTTGTTGGAAGTCTGTATATCTTCTTTGGAGAAATGTCTATTTAGGTCTTCTGCCCATTTTTGGATTGGGTGGTTTGTTTTTTTGTTATTGAGCTGCATGAGCTGCTTATAAATTTTGGAAATTAATCCTTTGTCAGTTGCTTCATTTGCAAATATTTTCTCCCATTGCTACAAAATTTTAAATTTCCCACTTGCCATCCTCCACTCCCCAGATCAACAGTGGCCACGAAGACACTGCACACCTAGTGCAGGTTGCTAGTGCCACAGGGAGCAATACAAACCTTACTCTCAAAGAGCTGTGGTTGTTTGTTTTGACCTGTCTGTCTACTTCTAGGGGACTCCTCTGCATGATGGAGAAGAATCTAGGAACCATATTTTCTAGATTCTCTTTCCCCGTGTGGTTCCAGGTTAGAGTTTTTCAATGAGAAATTTGAAAAGGAAAAGTGAGGAGAGGCCATTATTGTCAGTAGCCATAGAAGGCAGATGTATGAGCAACTGCAAGGTGTATAGCTTCTCAGGCTTCTGGAAGAGCCTGCTTTGCTTCTGCAGTTGAGACAGTTGATGGGAGCTTTGGCATAGACCCTGAGAAATGCTGCAGTTCCCCAAAGAACATTTAAGAACCACAAGCTTTGGAGGTATTTCTTTGATCTTCTGGCTTCAGTCTTCTTGATCTTCACTCTTGTAACTCTGCTCACACTTAGGAAAGCACCAATTTATCTACTCAATCCCTTGATTCCTATAATAATTAGAGTAACTGATTTCCAGACCAAATCTTGACTGGTACAGATGAGAAAGAACCCAAATGGAATAGGTTTGGGGAGGGAAGATCAGGAATTAGTTTGGGACATGAATTGTTTGAGATATCTTTTTGCAGCCATGTATAGTAGGGTTGCGTATTCAAGTCTAGAGTTCAGGAGCAAGGACTAGTCTGGAGATATAAGTGGGAGACTTGTTGGCATATAGATGGTACGTAAATTCATGCTGCTGTGTGAGGCCATTAAGGAAGTGTGGCTAGTTAAGAGTAAAGATCTGTGGACCAAGTTCTGGGACACCCAACACTAAGAGATAAGGGGGAAGATGAGGAGCAAGGAAAGGAGATGGAAGGAGGGACCAGTGGGTGAGTGAAAAACCAGCAAGGTAGTGGCTTCCCTGGTGGCGCAGTGGTTGAGAGTCCGCCTGCCGATGCAGGGGACGTGGGTTCGTGCCCCGGTCCGGGAGGATTCCACATGCCGCGGAGCCGCTAGGCCCGTGAGCCATGGCCGCTGAGCCTGTGCGTCCGGAGCCTGTGCTCCACAATGGGAGAGGCCACAACAGTGAGAAGCCCGCGTACCGCCAAAAAAAAAAAAAACAAACCAGCAGGGTATGGTGTTCTAGAAGGCAAGTTTGGAAAGTTTTTTGGGGAGGAGAGAGTGATCAACTGTGTCAAATTCTGCTGACATGTCAATCAAGATGATTGAGAACTGAACATCGGTTATGCTTACCAAAAATATGGAAACTAAAGAAAAGTAGAAAGTTGGAAGAGGAGGATCATACATTGTATCATCACCAAAAACAACAGTTATTTGAGTTCATTTTTCCATGTAAGTCTTTACTTTTTTTTTTTTTTTTTTTTGGCGGTACGCGGGCCTCTCACTGCTGTGGCCTCTCCCGTTGCGGAGCACAGGCTCACGGATGCGCAGGCTCAGCAGCCATGGCTCACGGGCCCAAGCCACTCCGCGGCATGCGGGATCTTCCCGGACCGGGGCACAAACCCGCGTCCCCTGCATTGGCAGGCGGACTCTCAACCACTGCGCCACCAGGAAAGCCCGGTCTTTACTTTTTTATATAGCTGGAGTTCACTGTGCATATATAATTTTCTATCTTGCTTTTCACTTATTTAGGAGATTTTTTCAAAATTATTATAAATTTATTACTAAAATTATTTTTAATGGTAAACTATATTCTTTGAATGGATGTAGCATATGTTATTTAACTGTTCTTTCAAAGTTGGACATTTAATTTGTTTACAGTTTTCTACTTTATAAATAGCTTTGCAAAATTTCTTTGCAAAAAGCTTTATCAGCAGTTTTATATGACCTCCTCAGGGTAGATTATCAAAACCTTAACCACTATTTAAAAGAAATGAACATTTTTAAAGCTCTGTTTTAGGCTTTTGGAAATTAACTCATTAAGCATTACTTTTCACAAGCCCCATGCTTTTTTCTCTGGGTCTGGAGTTGAGAGCTCTCACTTTTCCAGCTCTTTTATTCCAATAATCACTCAGTTCATCTTTTGGAAGAAAGAAGGAAGGCTGGCATGGGGTTTGTAGGGACCATATGTGTAGCACCCAAATATACTTTCATTTATTCACTCATTGAGTTATCAAAGTCAGCAAAAAGGAGGAGAGGAACAGGACTCCGGGATAAGAAACAAGAGGGATGGCCTGCCATGAATGGCCCAACAAGTTGGCCTTCACTTTAGCTTTAACCTCCAGGGTAGTCTTTTCTCTGAAACTTCCAGGGCCTCCCCATGAAGCATGACCATCTCTGCCTCCACACATGGGTATGCGTGGAGACTGGGGAGGGAACACAGTAAACCATGGATTATTCCTGTGAATCACTCAGTCATGGTGAGGCTCAGGGAAATGGAAAGTCAGAGACTCTCTGAGGTTTTACTGGTCATCTGTTGCTTTTGCTTACCCTACATATATTTCTTCTCCCGATGACAGTATCTCAATTACCTTTCCCAGAGAAGGCCTTAATCCACATGACTTAGGTGGTGTTGACTCCATGCCCCCCACCTAGTGTGGACTCATGACCCAATCAGAGTTGTCTACTCCATTGTCATAGTGATTGTTTATTAGCATTAAGGATAATGTAAACCTAATGCTGCTGGGGTTCCTTGTGGAGAGATCCTGCCTGAGAGAAATACCTTCGCAGGGAAAAATACAACCATTAAATGAGGGAACAAGCAAGAGAAAAACAGATAAGACCAGTAGGAATTGACAGAGAACACATTTGCAGGTGGACGTGGGTTTTCAAGAAGACTGAAATCTAAGAATTGCTATGAAACTTCATAGCCATATAGACCAGTTTGCTGAGAAATAGTGTCCTCTGATGAGATACTCCAACTCAGTCTTAAAGAAAAGAAATGATGAATCTAATCTCAGATAGGAGCAAAATCTTCACAATGAGAAGATTTGCTATTTGCTATTTCAATATCCAGATCTTTTTGCTATTTGCTAAATAGCAATATCCAGTTGCTATTTCAATATCCAGATCTCTGTTGAGAACAGGCATCTATAGTCAAGCCATATTTTTCTTGTAACTTTTGAAAGAATATAATTTTCCCGACATTAGCAAAGAATTATTTTTCAAATTATATAAGCTTTCTTTGCTGATTGCCACTCCAAGTTTGTAGATTTGTAGGGCAGGTTAGGTTTTGAAGAGACTACACATGTATTCAAAGTTTGAAATATATTCAAGAAGTTCTCCATATTTTCCATCTTAATAAGTGCCACCCTATCCTCCAAGCTGTCCAAGACCTACACCATGAAGTTAGACACTTCCTGTTCCTCCATTTCCATCAGTCAGCCATCATGAAGGTTTACCTCCTGAATGTTTTTTGAATATATCCACATCTATTGCGATTGCGTAGTTCAGAGCAGCATTCTCACTTCTCATCTTGCACCAGAATCATATGGGGAACTTAAAAAAATAGTGATGCCCCAGAGATTCTGATGTGTTTGATCTGGAATGGTATTCAGGAATCCATAGTTTCCAAAGCTCCCCAGCTGACTCTATGATCCAACCAGGGTTGAGGACCATTGGATTTGAGATCCTTATCATCTTTTTAGGACAATGAAAATAGTCTCTTAAGCTGTTACTTTGACTCCTCCAGTCTGGTTTCTTACCAGTCTGTCTTCCACCAATCTGTCTGTCCATTTCCAGGGGAATCTTTCAGTGAAATTGGTTTCCAGGAGAACCAATCTGATTTCATCACTCTTATGGTTGTGAGCCTTCCGACTTAATCCCTATGCATGACTTGAAACTCAACTCATGGTCGGCTTCCCACCTCCCATCTCCTCAGTATCATCTCCCGTGACTTCCCCCTCCCAGTTTGTTCTGTAGCGGTTCCAATGTAGTCTTTGATATTCTAAGACAGAAATATCTCAAGACAGTTGTGAAACTCTGTTTTCTTGAATGTCACATAATTTCTTTCTATAACTGAAAAATTTGTGACTTCCATGACTCTATAAATGCAGGACTAAGGTAATTTAAATAGCAATCACAGTATATTTGTCATGAAAATAATCTCCACACAATATGGCATTACATCTCTGCAGTAACACTAACCAAGAATGATGAATGATGTTAACTATTCTTATAGAATCCACATTTGTACAGAGGTGTGTGATTAAGGTGACCTCACCTCACAAAGGCCTATTATCCACGTTCTGCAAGGAAAAAATACATTTTTAAAATTTCCAACCAACTTTTATTTTTCAACATATACTATGTAAAGCCGTTATGGCACTTTTGCTGGGCAGGGGTTCCTGTACAGTCAAACACCTACTAATACTCTAAGTTAATCACCATTTTATCATTCATTTATTTTATCTCTAACTGGATGAGCAGTTTTTGAATTAGTGAGGCAATCATTAAAACAATTTCATGGAATCCCTTTACCTCTTTCTAAACGTTGCCCTTGTTATCACTCAAACTTTAACCAATAACATGGGTTAATATTTCTCTTCTTTGTCATTTATCTAGAACTTCTCTTTTCTGTCCAAGAACTGTTAACCCTTCACTCTCTGTCACCTAGCATTGGCAGTTAGTACAAAAAAGTAGTTTTGTGGCTACTTTTCACAAAAGAACAGCCTTGTATCATAAGCGTGTATGTGTATGTGCTGACAAATACACAAAAAGACGTCTAACAGATACGTGACTGCTGGGCATGTAGTTAACTTCAGGCACTAGTTTTGTGATGTATTCTGCACAGTACCCTTAAAGCATGGGTGAGTCAAATCCAGCCTCAGTGAAATTAAAATCAATGAAATGTATGGACACCAGAATAGTCCAAAAGTGACCCTAAGATTCTTTTACGGATAAATAGAATAGTCCAAAAGCAACTTGGGAATTCTCACCGAGTGGCCTAGGTGAGGAGCCAGTGGGGACGGTGGGTTTTCTCCAGGTCAAGAGGTGGGACTGCACCTGAACTCAACTCCCATGGGTCTCAAGCTGGCAGTTGGCTTTCCTAAACAACTGCGGTAAACAACTGACCTCTACACCAGACTGCCTAGTGGTCGAGGCCCTTTTTCTGCCACCACCACACCCTTCCCACCATTGATACACTTGTTCTATCCCTTGATAAATAACAAAGGTGAGCAACTGGGGAAGCTGGGTCCCTCCCCTGGAAGGTACACTCTGGTCAGTCCCAGCACTCCCCGGGGTAAGACATTAGGGAAATGTGCTCTTTTTACTAACCCTCGCTTTGCAAATTTCATCAAAAAAATCTGTCTTTTACCCATAACCAGTGAGGTGAACTCCAACCTGAGCCCTATTACCTGATAGACATTCAGTGTCAAGTGTGAATTCTGGAAACTGAGAGTTCAAGTTGTTACTGCGCCCCATGCTGTCCTGTGCCCATCTCCTTCTTGCACATTCTATTTTGCCTACAATCCATTCCTCCTTTGGGCACCTGGAAAACCTCTGCTGAGACTTCAAGATCCATCTGTTCAGAATTAACTCTCGTCCCCTGGCCTTCATCTAAAGCAGAGAAAATCATCACCCTCTCCTCTGTGCTACCAAAGTTGCAACAGACCTAGGCCGTTCTCAGTATTGGGACATTGTTTTCCGTGATTGGCCCACCCTAAGAGCCAGGGATTTACCCTAACTATTCATTTTTAATGTACAATTACTTTTTTATTGCATAAGTAATATGTAATGATGAAAATTTTTAAAGTATCGAAAAGCAAAACATGACCCATAGATAAACACTTTCCAACGCTTTGTTGATACCTTTTCAGATTGTATTTAATAGAAATGGCCTGATGCAGTACCAGTTTCCTGAAACCTATTTTCTTTTCTTAGTAGGCAGACATGGCATCTCATTGTTATTGTTTTTTGCATTTATTTAGTTCATGACATTAAACATTTAAAAGAGACAGTGGGAATGGCATTTCCTTTTTGTGTTTTCCTATTCACATATTTGTGTTTGTTTTTCTATTAGGTATTTTTCTTTTTATTATTGATTTGTAGGAAGTCCTTATTTGGTGAGGATATCAACTCTCTATCAGCTATGCAAATACTACTTATACTGTAAATATTTAAATTAGTTTATAATTTTATTTTTAAAAATTTGAACCTCATAATTTAAATTTTATGTTTTATATTTTTGAATTCAAATCTGTTAGTCTTCCTTAATAATTTCTACCTTGATGTCCCACTTAGAAAAATTCTTCCCCACCCTAATTATTGAAATATTTTTCCTAAAAACAATTTCATGCTTACGTTGGAATTTTAACTCTATTCTGATGCTTATCTTAGTATGGCTTCCTCCTTTCTTCCTTTCCTTTCTTCATTCCTCCAGCAAATGTTTTTTAAGTACCCATTCTGTTCAGACACTCAATTTTTTGGCACTGAGGAAACATCGATGTATAAGGATGACACAGTTTTATCTTCATAGAGTTAACATTGTAATGAGAAAAACAGATAAAAACACAAAAACCAAATAATATAGATTATAATGGCACAGAGGGATAAGTGCTATAACAAAATATCAAGCGGGGTATTGACATTGAATCGGGTGGAAGTGTGTTATATAAATAAGCCAAAGATGGTCTCTGTATATTAGCTCCTAGGTTGCTTGTTTCTTCATTGCAGACTGAGATCCGTTAGCTCAAAGGCGCACAGGCACCAACTCAAGTTTTTACATCTAATTATTTTATATATAGCCCATATAAGCAGATTTTTAGCCACTGACAGCCTTCCTGTTTTGTATACCCTAAAAAACTGTGCCCAACATCTGTTAGCTTTATAGCCATAACTATAGCCATAGACTAAAAAGACCTCAAGCAGATGCTGTCAACTTTGGAACTCCCTGACCTAGACTCCCTGCTGTGCTGCTGAACGACATCACCTAGTCACATAAACCCCTCTCTGATCTCACTCCCACCTTACCTTCCTTCCCTTCTGAACGGTGACCCCTGCACCGTAGCCACTTGACAGTCTGGCTGTGAGGGACTTCCTCACATGCAAACTTGTCAAAGCGGCACCTAAATAAAGCTTGTGTGTGTTACTGGTACCTTGTGGTCACATCTTTTTCATTGATCAACCCCCAAATCCCTTAAACACTCTACAGGGTGCTATTTTAGTTAGGAAGACCAAGGAAGACCTCTCTGTGGAGGGAACACTGAGCAGAGACAAGGAATAGCTTTGGGAGAAGACTTCAAGTCAGAGGGCCAAGCCAGCACAGAGGGCTGCAGGCAGCACAGAGTTAAGTATGTGCAGGAAAGCAGGAGGGCTAATCTGCTGGAGCACACATCCTGCTCTGATTATTCAACCACCTTTCTTTCCCCTTGTTCATTTCAAAAGCATTTTTCTTATTTCCTAAATTCCTATGTATATTTGATTTTTTCCAGCTTTTCATTCTGTTCCTTCATTTTTGAATCTTAAGCCAACATAGCCTTATTTCAAGATGAGCAGTTACATTTTACTTATTGTTTCCCTTGTTATAAATTTCTTGGAAAAATATCAAGAATATGTGTTTCCAGATGTGCTTTAAAATAGTATCTGCTAGTTTTAAAATTAAAAATCCAATTGGAGTCTTCATCTGAATTGCATGGAACCACAATTTTAATTGCAGTCTACAATGTGGACTTTTCTGACCAGAAACATTGAATGAATTTTCAATTATTAAATTTAAAAAATGTCACTAAGTTAACTTCTATTGATATAATTTTCTTCACATAAGTCACTACATTTATTTTAAAGTGGATTCATATGCATTTTGTGTTATTGAAAATGCAATCTTTAGTTTTTTATTATGTTTTCTAATAGGTTATTGCTAGTATATAGAAAAGCTAATTGCTTTTTATATTTGTTGGTTTTATAATCAGCTACTTTAATTAAATCTCTTATTAGGACCAATGGGATTTCCAAACAATCTTGTGTTTCCTTCTAAAATAGTCACATCATTTGCAAACTGATAATTTCACTCATTTTTTTTCACTTACACCATTTATTCTGTTGTCTTCTTATTGGATTGTATTAGCTAAATTCATTAGAGAGTTTCCTTTTGAACTACAGAAACTTTGTACGTGTTCATTGATTTTTCTATCAGAGGTTGTTCTATTTTTTCAAGATGTTTAAATCCTGTAAAGTTCAGGGATATAGCTCTGCACTGGGATTGAACATACTTTGATTCTTTTATTCACAAGGAGATGGAAATTTTAGGACACAGAGAGGCAAATAGAGATCAGCCAATGGGCTTTGCTCCTCCTCTATTCCCTTTCAAGTGGAAGTCTCCAGAGATCACCGCACTGCCACAACTCCAGGGCAGGTGGGATGCTTGCATAGACTGGATCCTGGGGCTGACAAGGCTCCTTGGGAGAGGATGATGTGCTCAGGAGTGTTTTACTCAGAACTGAACCTCCGACGGGGGAAATAGGTGATGGTTCTTGCAAAGGGTAGATGGGAGGGGTTAAGACACCCTGATTAACATCCTTAGGTCAGAAACTGTGGGCACCCTCTGAAATCGAATCTAACTTTCAGTTTTCTCTCGGGAGGCAGAGGAGCAAGTTTCTCTACTCTCCTTAAAAAAGCAAGCAAAAATGCGTTCTAAACAAAGAGCTGCAATGAGAAAGTTTACGTTCTCTGTCTGCTCCTGTTTGCAGCTGACCTGAGAAATGACCCACAGAAACCGTGGTTAAGCGCCACAGTCTTCAGGCCGATGGGCTTCCTGTGAGAAGAAAAACAGTGGATATAGTTGTCAGGGATCTCAAGCCCAGCAGAGGGGTTTTTCCTGAGGGTCTTTCATAACATCAAATTTGGAGCTGAGAGTATTTCTACAGAGATGCTGTTGGTTTTGTTCAGATACTTGGATGGTTTCTGAAAAAACCTTGGATGAGCAGACAAGAGTTGAGGGAGAATTTGGGCCATTTCAAAGTCCAGTTATTTTTGGAGACTAAGACCAGAGCACTAGCTCCACCTAGAGCTTTTGAACTTTGTCAAGGGCTGAGACACTGCCCCATCTCTTGGTTTTCTGAGTTCTGGGATGGAGAATGGATTCTTGATGGGTATCCCTTCCACTTACTACAAAGGTTTTTGTTTTTCTTCCCACAGGTTGCTCTGAATATGGTAAGAAAGTCTCAATTTTTTCTTTTTTTGCCACATGGATAGCACTCTTTCCTATCATCAAGGATATGTATATATATATGTACACATTTCCCCCTATATTTATGTTATATTATTTCAATAACAATGTTTTTGGGGAGGGCAACTAAACACACGTAGGCTCAATTAGCCAAGTTGAAATGGCTCTTAATAGTGTGGTGGTGTGCTTCCAATCCATGCATTTATAAACAACCCTCAGATCAAGACTTTATAAAAATGATTTGTGAGATTGACTGACCCTATATTCAAATAAGATCTATGTGCCGTTTATTTATCTCATGCATTCAATCAGCCACTTGCTTATTTGTTCATTCAATGAGTCTTTAATAGTATCTTTATTGAGTATCTTAGTCGGCACTTGATCAAGATATTGTGGTGGTGGTTATACGAATTTACATATGTGGCAAAATGGCATAGAGCTATACACACACATTTTACCTATGTCAGTTTCCTGATTTGATATTGTATCAGAGTTATGCAAAATGTCGTACAAACATCATTGGGGAAACTAGATAAAAGGTATGAGGACCTCACCCTACTGTTTTTGAACTTCCTTTGAATTTATTATTATTTCAAAATAAATTTTCAAAAAGCTAGTAAGATGAACATGAGTCTTTCCCCACTTGGAGATCATTGTTTATAAATGAATTATAAAAAGCTGCACGTGTTGAAGATTAGCATCCACTTCTCTTTTTTTTTTTTATGCGGTACGCGGGCCTCTCACTGTTGTGGCCTCTCCCGTTGCGGAGCACAGGCTCCGGTCGCGCAGGCTCAGCGGCCATGGCTCACGGGCCCAGCCGCTCCGCGGCTTGTGGGATCTTCCCAGACCGGGGCACGAATCCGTGTCCCCTGCATCGGCAGGCGAACTCTCAACCACTGCGCTACCAGGGAAGCCCCACTTCTTTTAAAAAAAAAAAAATAGATTTAATTTTTTAGAGCAGTTTTAGGTTCACAACAAAATGGAGAGGAAGGTACAGAGTTCCCATATACCCGCTACCCCCGACATGCACAACCTCTCCCCTTATCAACATCCCCCGCTAGAGCGGTGCATGTGTTACAATCAATGAACCTCCAAAGTCCATGGTTTACATTAGGATTCACGCTTGATGTTGTACATTCTATGGGTTTTGATAAATGTATATAATGACATGAATCTACCATTGTAGTATCATACAGAATAGTCTCACTGCCCTAAAAATGCTCTGCACTCTGCCTATTAATCCCTCCCTCTCTTCTAACCCCTGGCAACCACTGATCGTTTTATTCTTTCCAGTTTAATTTTAGAATAGAATGGTTTTAGAATAGTTTTGCCTTTTCCAAAATGTCATATAGTTGAATTCATACAATATGTAGCCTTTTCAGATTGGCTTCTTTCACTTAGTCATATGCATTTAAGTTTTCTTCCACGTCTTTTTATGGCTTGATAGCTCATTTCTTTTTAGCGCTGAATAATATGCCATTGTATAGATGTTCCACAGTTTATTTATCCATTCATCTACTGAGGGACATCTTGGTTGCTTTCAAGTTTTGGCAATTATGAATAAAGCTGTTATAAAAATCCATGTGCAGGTTTTTGTGGGGATATAAATTTTCAGCTCTTTGGGTAAATACCAAGGAGTGTGATTGCTGGATTGTGTGGTAAGAGTATGTTTAGTTTTGTAAGAAATTACCACACTGTCATCAAAAGTGGCTGTACCATTTTGCATTCCCACCAGCAATGAATGAGAGTTCCTGTTATTCCACATCCTCACTAGCATTTGATATTTTCTGTGTTTTGGATTTTGGCCATCCTAATAGGTGTATAGCAGTATCTTGTTGTTTTAATTTGCAATTCCATAATGACATATGTGGAGTGTTTTTTCATATGCTTATTTGCCATCTGTATATCTTCCTTGGTGGGGTGGCTATTCAGGTCTTTTGCCCAATTTTTAAATTGGGTTGTTTTTTTTTCTAACTATTGAGTTTTAAGAGTTCTTTGTATATTTTGGTTAACAGTCTTTTATCAGATGTGTCTTTTGCAAACATTTTTTCCCAGTCTGTGGTTTGTCTTCTCATTATCTTGACCCACTTCCTGTTCATTAACAAGCTGGTGACAACAATTAGCTTGCATGGTGCACTAAACAGCCTCTCCACTGGGTTTTGCCCACATTCTGGGGAAACTACTGTTCTCTTGACTACATGAGCAGTTCTGTGTGTGGTTTCTGATTAGGAGCACAGGCTTTGGGATGTGTTATCCTGGGTTTAACCTGGTTCTACTGCCCATGAGGTGTTCGTAAATACTTACTTAATCTCTCTGTCCTCAGTACCCTCAGTCGCAAATGGAGATCAAACCAACACTCACCCTAGGGTGGCTGTCAGGACAGAATGAACTAATTCCAGGAGGGGATTTGGCATGGCACAGTTGATGGGACATAGTCAATTCTCTAAAAGTGTTATTATGGGTGTTATGATATGTATTGTGATGTCTTTTTTTGGCTGAGTGTCTTAATTACTAAGTTTTACTCTTAGAAGTATGTTCTCTTTTTGGAATATGAGTGATTTCAGGAATGGTTATGAAAGCTGTATCTACAGTCACCCTGGTGACAGTCAGCAGTCTACTGTTCTGAGAGCTTGTGCTGAGAAGGGGTTTAGAGGTCCCCTCCCTTTTTTGATCCTGTTTAAAGTGGAATTTAATTGGATTATTAATTTGGGTAGCTTGTTAACACGTGTTGTGTGTTACCATTAGACATTTCTCTCACCTAACTCCACGGGCAACAGACATATGGGGATTTGTGCTTAGTTCTGTCCAAGAAAATGAGGGCTTCACTGCATACTATATTACTATCTAACTTTTCATATAATATAATGATGATAATAATTACTTCCATTTATTGATTACCTGCTGTAATCCTGACGCTGGGCTAACCACTTTGCACATATATATATTAGCTCATTAATTTACATATATTATTATCAAACCCACTTGATAAATGGGAAAACTGAGACTTAGTTAATTGGCTTGCCACCTTCACCCAGTTGGTGACACAAAGAGCTGGGATTTGACTCTGGACCCTATGATGCCATGTTCCTAATCACTATGTGCATACCACCACCAAATACCTGACTCGAGATTCTCAAAACATTGTTCCAAAACCACTTGGGTAAGGAAAACTTTGAAGGGGTTGTTTAAAGAAATCCAGCTTCCTGGGATTCCCCCCCGCCAAGACCTATTGAATCAGGCTGTCTGCTTTCTGTCCCTTTCTGAACACATCTTATCCCCACAAATGTTTTACACTTATCAGAAGAAAGAAAACTTCCAGATCATTGGAGGAGAGAACAGATGTCAGGAAGTAAAGTTGTGTGGGCTTATTGGTAGAACTAAATGAGTTTATAGCCAACTATGAACAAAGGCTGCCAAACTCTAAGGGAAAACTTACATAATATGTTTCCTTTCTCTAGCATTCTCAGGTTTGTTTTTCTGAATCTGTTTCTGTGGCAATATGGCTATACTATTTTAGAGGTTTTCCTTTATACTAGTTATGCCGAAGGTGGTGAAAAGAAAAGTCAACAATTACATTTTTCGAGAAACCAGCCGGTAACTCAGGTTTGGATGACTTTGAGGGCAAAGGTCAAAGCAAATGTTTAATAGGTCTTTCTTGATAACAGCATATTCTTTAAAATAAAAGCCTAACTCCTCAGTGTGGGAGGTAGATGGGTTTTGGTTCAATCAAGTGGACACATTTTCTCCCTGACATCTGTAGAAATTGTTACCTTCTTCATGTTGATTGTTATAAAGGTAAAATGAGATAGGTTTGTAATAGGGTCTGGCAAACTAAGAAATATTCATACTATTTCATTATGATTATCATTATCATTGTTAGAAATTATATCTGGTAAGAAATGTTGAATAGGTCAAGTGAAAAACAGTCTTTTTTTGATAAAGAACTTCAATGAAGATTTGGAATGGAAATCATATTGACCTGTCCTATTGACTTAAAAATTCTGCTAAAAATAGATAATTACAGGCTACTGTATTGTGTGCCATTTAGAAATTTGTGCCTCCTTCACCCTGCATATAAAAGGATGCTTTGTTCAAATCCTCTGGCACTTGGGGTCTTCAGGGAGAACCTGTCAGTGTGATGGATCTTCATGTTCTGACAGGAGCTCCCATCTGCTGGATGGTATTTTGGATCAGGTCCTTGTGGGAAAGGACCCTTCATTCCCAGTGAAGGTCACAGTGATTATTACTGGGTAATGGGACATTGTTCTGTTATTGTAAGTCATTGGGGTCAAATGAAAATTTTCTGGAAATAATAACTGTGCTGTGCTTGGCAGGTCCAGGATTCTCAGGAGTTCTCCATTCAGGTGTAAATGAGGTGCTCAGCACAGAATAAGCCTTTTCTGCAAAGCAGCCTTGGGCAGCCTGTCTGGAAACTGCTGTAGCCAGGATGGATGGATTCACTTTGACATAATGTGCTCAGAGATTCCAGAGGGAATTATGCTTTCCTCTCCCTTTGAAAATGTTAATTCAACTTTGGTGGGTGTGTTTGCAATTTGGCTGGGAAAGGCCACTGTAAGACAGGTCAAATAATGGGACACACACTTCTGGGTGAAATGGCCTTCCCTCTCTCTCCATCTGGCTGACTCATCCTTATTTTAAACTCCAAGGAAGCATGATCTCTTACTGCACTGTAGGTATCTGCAGCCTCACTCCCATAAGTAACCAATCTTCAAGCTCATCAGTTCTTGTCTTTGGAATCGCTCAAGTCTGCCCACTTTTACCCATTCCCACTGCTACTTCCTGGCTTCTGGCTGCCATCATCTCTCATCTGATTTGCTTCAATTACTTTGTCTCTTATATTGGCCCTGCAATCCTGTTTCTACCCTTGAAAATCTAAGTATGTCACAGCCTTATTTAAATCGCTTACATGCAACTTGCAGAAAAACTGGAAAATCCAGATGAGCCAAACAAACTAGGATAAAATAGAAAATAACAAGCATGCAAAATCTTGCCATCTAGATATAACAACTATTAACATTCAACTGTAGAAAGTTTTAGAATTTATTTTCTATTTACATGCTTTTTTTAAAAAAATTTTTTTTGTGGTACGCGGGCCTCTCACTGCTGTGGTCTCTCCCGTTGCGGAGCACAGGCTCCGGATGCGCAGGCTCAGTGGCTATGGCTCACGCGCCCAGCCGCTCCACGGCATGTGGGATCTTCCTGGACCCAGGCACGAACCTGTGTTCTCTGCATCGGAAGGCGGACTCTCAACCACTGCGCCACCAGGGAAGCCCCATGTATTTTTTTCTAAAGTAGAATTATACTATAAATATTGGGTTTTAAGTTGCTTTTTTCTTTTTAACATGACAACATATTGTAAACAAACAGGACAGGGGATCCCTGGAGAAAGAGAACCAGGCGTGGCTTTTTTGACATAAGAGAAGCCATTTTTGGCCTAAACCATTTTATGATCTAGGCCTGGCCACAATGCTTGCCCTTGAACATGTCTCAGTAATTAATGATCTTCAAGGAACAAAAGAACAAACAACTATTATCAGGCAAAAGAGAAGCAATAGCAAAGATTATATATCAGTTGTTAAAGACTCCCAGTTTTGTTTCAATGGTAAAGATTATCCTAAAGTGTTCAACCACCAGATCAACCGGAACCCAACGGATGATGATGTTGACGTTTTCTGACCCTCGTGACTTCTATCAACTAAAGCTTGGACTCAGTGGACCACCCAAGTCCCTTCATGAATATGCATGTACCCTTAGCTTAAAACTTCCCCAGTTTTGCTGCTGGGGAGACACTGCTTTGGGAAAGAGTCTCTGTGTTCTCCTTATTTGCTGCAAGTAATAAGAAATCCTTCCCTCTCCCGATCTTTGGCTTGGTTATGTCTTTTGGCTTGACACCTACCAAGAAGTGAACCCATATTTTAGATAACAATATCGCAGCTTATTACCCTATAAATGGACATTATCTACATCATCTACATTGTTGTATTTTATTTCATCGTAGATATAAATTATTGTTTATATAACCAATGCCACCACTGTTTTATTCTTATTCTTTTGGTTTTTTTCATTTTGTAACTAACACTAAATTATATCCTTGTTTAGAAACCATTAAACCATCCTTAAGTAATGGCTTGGGGGAAATTTTTCTACTCATAGAACTGTTGCGCTAAGGGTATGTACATTTATATACATCCTTTTTCTAGTATAATATTTGGTACATGTTTTCAATTTACAACCACATGTACCAATTATTTATGATTATCTGTGTTTTAATAATTTTAGGACTTCTGTACATGAATGACTTCTTCAGTTTTAGGCCGTTAACTCTGCTCCAATTCTCCACTAGTTGTGGAAAACATTTACATATATTTTTAAATATTCAATACTGATGCCATGGTTTTTACACCTCTGTGAAACCAAGCAGGAACCTGTGGGGCTGTCCCGGGTACAAAAGCCCCTCATGTCCCCCATTTTTTGTTTGTATAAAAGAAGCTTTAGTCTGCCAGCCCTTCCCTGAGTTCCAAAGACCAGACTCAACCAGTTACTAATTAGGGAAGTGAGGGAATGCAGAAACAAAGGAAAAGTAGTCAAGATTAACAGTTCAGCAATAGTTCCTCCTCAAGTGATATATATATAACAATCTGACATGTATCTTTAAGTTGTTCTGCAAGATCGAAGACCCCTGCCACTGCCCAGGTGGAGGATGGTGGTATACCCCAGACTGATTGGAAACAGAAAGTTGATGATTAAGATTCCTGAAACACCACCCTGTTACCTCATCATGAACCAGTCAGAAGAAGGTCCATGAGATGGCCATGCTCCTATGATCCCCTTCCCTAACACTGTCTTTAAAAACGCTTGCCTGAAAGCCATGGGGTGTTTGGGTGTTTTGAGCATGAGCTGCTCATTCTCCTTGCTTGGCACCTGCAATAAATACTGCAGTTTCCTCCACCACAACCTGGTGTAAGTAGATTGGCTTGGCCGTGAGGCAAGCAAGTGGATCCAAGTTTGGTTTGGTAACAAATGTATACCTGCATTTGTCATTTTGTTACGTTCATACAGGAAAGGTAGCTTGGAAGCCTAAGAAATCCCTGAGCCCCCAAACTATCCCTTAAGATGATAGATGTCTTCTTCTAATGATCTAATATTTGGTTTACGGTGGGTATTGTAGGTAAACAATTTTGTTCTGCCTAAATCTTTGAGGACTTTTCCTTTGATCTTTATAATTGCAGTGCCTGGCACATAAAATAAGTATTTGTTGAGTGAATGAATAAAAATGCTTTGATAAGACATGACTAGATGATGGTGGAGGTGGGGATACCCCAGGTATATTTTCAGTTACTGTGCCTAAGTATGGTAAGCTCTTGGAATCTGCTTCCACAAGCGACTTTCTCCCCTTTTTTGCAAGCTCAGGAAGGATTTCTTATGTTATAAGTTTGATTCAGCTTTTCTCTATTTTTGTTTCTCTTCCAGGAACACTCTTTGCTGACTTTATTCCTATCTCCTCTTACTTTGTTTTGACTCCCTTATCCTTTCACCTGGCATTCTGGAAAGGCTTCTCAAACCTGCACTTCCAGTAGGTGATGGGATTTTCTGCACCACGAATTGACCTGTTTTGGTTGTCGCTGCCTCAAGCTTTGTTTTAGTGGCTCCTTTCCCCACAGTGGCGCCTTTCATGCCAGCCTCTTCCTTTCCTCTCCCTGCCTTTTTGCTTACAGCACTGTTCCTGCTTATGCCTTCTTCCATCTCTTCATGACACTAAAACATTTCCTTGAAATATCTTTTTCTCTAGTCATTGAGGTATACTTTTTTAGAGATGTCTTTTTCTTCGGAGCCTTCCAGATGTTATTTCTTTTTTCTTGGTATAAATTATGCTTCTATAGTTACACATTATTTGATGGATTTCTTCTTTTTCTCAAAAAATAACCAGATTTCTTTTCAGATCTGATGCTTAGAAGCAGATAGTGTAAATGAAAGACTCTTATTCCCACTCTCTGTTCAGCATATGGTGAACCAATAATAACCACCCTTTATTGCATCCAGAGGCCAGGTCAACGTGCGCAAACAGCTCCAGGCCAAGTTTCTGATGGGTCTTTCTCCAAGGGAACTCATCCCTCTCTTTCAATTGCCTTATTCTTTAGGAGTCTTTATTGTAGTAGTTAGGTATATACACACACACCCTACACATACCACATCCACATACATATATACACCAAACACATACCACATACACGTATCACATACACACACTGCATACTCACACATACATATTCACTCAGTACATCATACACACACTCACCACACAATACAATGCAACACATACCACACATTACACATGCTACATGCGTACACAGGCATACACACATATACTACATGCCCTACGTGCCATACCCACACACATACCACACCACACAAAACCACACAACTCCCACCCACTCCCAGTGTGGCCCGTTACCAGGGGACTTCTCTCTGCTCATACACCCAGCTCCTCACTTGTGGGACTACACATCACGTTATATCCTGAGTCCGCTCCTACATCCGGACCATTTTTCCCCTGGGACTTGTATTCTTTCTAGAAAGTAGCTAATGAGGCAGAGTCCATCCTCTGCTTGCCTCAGAGCCTGGCAGCATCTAAGGATGAGCTTCTCCTCTATGGGTGGGTCAGATCAGGCTGCAGACAATGCCTCTGTCTCACGTTTGTTGACAGCCTGTGTTTTGCATGGTGCAGAGGCTCGTTGGCTTAGTGTTTCTCAGTGCGGCTCCATCTGCTTTATAAGTAGTGTCTGTTCCTCTCTGATTCAGACATTAGGTTGTCTGTCAATGATGGTTTTCAACAGTAGTGAGAGTTTTCATTTTTTCCCATATTTTTAAGGAGAGAAAATGAGACAGGTGGTATTGAGGGCTGTTAACCAGGCACAGTCTTGAGCTGGAAGTCCATCTAGATTTTTTGCATAAGAAAAGGATAACAGTCTGTCTGGCAGAAGTATGAAAATGCATTTGGGATCCTAGTTAAAGAATCAGGTATGAAATATACATTTATTTAGTCAGGTGCCAGCTGTATGAAAAATCCTTTTCTTGTTTCCCATAATATTTCTGAAACTTCTTAACAGTGCATAGAGGCAAAATATCATCATTATGCAGGGACAGCGTGTTATCGCTTTTTTTGGGGGGCAGATCTTTTCTAGGTCACCTGCTGCTTCGACATAGCTCTGAACAGTCTAGCATGCTAACCATCTGACTCCATTCTCCTAAGTCGTGAGAGAGAAAACGGCTTTACAGCAAATTATGGCAGGCATCAGCATTTAAACGAAAGGAGGGACAGGCTTCCCTCCCACCCTTCCCTTGAGAGGTGCAGGGATGGGAGGGTTTTGCATACCCAGCACACGTGCTCTGAGGGCCTTTCTCCTCGCTCTAGCCCTCTGACAACCAGTGAGGTTACCGTTTCATTTCCCACTCATTGTATATACCTCCCCAGTGCCGTTATTAGGTACTGAGTACTCATTCACTCCTGGCATAGTCACCATACGCCATGAGCTCTGGATAAACTTACAGAACAAATCCCATCTTCCACCATTCTCTGCTCCGTGCTGTCTCTGGACACAAACTCCAAGGACTCCTTGGAGTCTTCATCATAAATCTTAATTATGAAAAAGCGATTTTTAACCTTTTTTGGACCTTTGAGACTTGTATGATGTATTCTGGAGCTAAGGAATGGATAGTTTCAGAACAGTCCAATCACAGAAAACAATCCTCTAACACAGAGGTCTTCAGGTGGGGTCTAGGGACTCCTGGGGTCCCTTGAGTCCCTTTCTGGGGAGGGGGTGTGGTCTGCAAAGTCAAAACTATTTTTACAACAATGCTAAGATGTTACTGCTTTTTCTCTCATTCTTTCATATGGTGTTTTCCAGAGGCTACATGATATGCCTCTGTTTCTCTGACACCAACTGGGTATTCAACGGTCCAACTCAATCCTGACGCTGACTGTCAGAGTTGGTATGGACTTCACAGGTTAACAGTTCAGTCCCACAAGAATGCCCACCTCAGACACCTGCCACAAATGGGGAGCTCAGGTGACCCACACTTCTGCCTGGCTGCCTGCAGATTTGGGAGCTCCCACAATCTTCCCTGCCCCTGTTTGATAATTCATTAGAACAACTCACAAATCTCAAGAAAACCCTTTACTTATGTTCACCAGTTTATTATAGCCGATACAACTCAGGAAACAGAAGAGAAGCACAGGGCAACATGTAGGTGTGCACACATGGCTCCCATACCCTCTACAGGAGCACCGCCCTTCACCACTTTCATGTGTTCACCAACCAGGAAGCTTCTCAAACCCTGTTTAGGGGATTTTATGGAGGTTTCATTACATTCATTACATTACATTAAATCATTGGTCATTGTTGATTGAACTCAATCTCCAGTCCCTCCAGAAGGGGTGGAGCTGAAATTTCCAACCCTCTAATCACAAGGTTGGTTCCTCTGTGTACCAGCTCTCACCCTGAAGCTACCTGGGGGCCCTCCAAGAGTCACCTCATTAGTATAAACGCAGGTACAGTTGAAAAGGGCTTCTTAGGAATAACAAAAAGTGCTTCTCTCACCCCCATCGCTCAGGAAATTCCAGGGATTTTAGGAGCTCTGAGCCAAGGATGGGACAAAGATTAAATATATGTATTTCCTACTATATCACACATATAACATATAATATCATAGCTGACTGATGAAGAAACAAAGCAATCATTTTTTTTTGGAAAAAAAGTTATTTTTCATAATGTATGTTATTTCTGTTAATATTTTATTACAGTTATTTAAAATAAATTAATAAAAATATTTTTAATTTCTCAATTTTACTTTCCAAAATGGTAAATAATTCTAGAGATAAGTTAATCCACATAAACAAAAGTTCTTTGGGAGCCTCGATATTATTTTAAAGTGTGTAAACTAAAAAAATTTAAACTTCTCCTCTAAAATACGATGCCCAAATAAATCCCAGCTAGATTTGCTCATCCATTGTGTTTATTCCTATGTTTATACTCCCCCAAAGGGCCACAGTGGCACATTTAGAGGTCCAGGCGATCTCAAATCCTTTAACTGAGGGGCAGGGTGGGCATTTGACATATTTACTGGCCCTCAAAATCCCCCATGCGGGACGTGTCCTAAAACAAATGCCTTTGGTTCCAAAGCCCACACTTGCTGGCTGTGCACTCTGATTACTTCCTGTTCACTGATGAATAGCTCCTCAGATTACTGTTATACACTCTACAATCCCAGGATCTGAAAGTAGTCTCCTCCTCGGGTGAGACCCTGAGAACCCTACGAGGCCTCTGGGGGTACGACTCATTTGGGGACATGGCCCATTCAGAGCAGCCCTGCTCCAAATGGTACTTCCACAGTGAGCATCTCTGGAGTTCCCAGGGCTCTCATTTGGATCCTTTTCCTTCTCAGCTGCTTCTCAAATCCTCAGGCTTTTCATCCTCTCTTATATCTCCCCCTTGTCTAACCTGCTTTCAGAAAAGAAATCTGAGAAATTCATTTGTACCGAGGTAAATGTGACCGATAACTCTTGCTATATATCTTCTCCCTGGAATTCTTATATTTTAGCTAAACGAATGTGCCCTGCCTTACAGAATTTTAGACATGAGAATGTGAATGGTGGTAAAATGTTATTGGTAGTGGGAATTTTCTGGTATCCAGTAAAGCGCACAAGAAGGGAATTGTCTGACTTCTCTCCCTCTAAGAGAAGCCCTCGTTCACAAAGCAGCAGCTGCAGGGCCGCGTGTAATCTGCTCCTGAACACCCCGGTTAGGCGTGAAGCAGACAAGAATAGTGGCAAGTTAGAGACAGAAGGGAATTAAGACCCTCAAGTTGTGATGCCCTCATTCCAGAGCGAGATCCCACAGTGCAGTTCTGTACTCCCAGGAACTGTGTGGCAGGTGTGGAGAGGGGAGAAATGACCTGTCTTAGGCATTTAGATGGGAAAAGAGGGGAAAGGGGGTGGGTAGGGATACCTGTCCAGTACTTTAAAGGGTCCTGTTTAAATCATGATATCTAGCATTATTTAGGACTCATGTATCAGACACGGTACCTAGCACTTTTCTTCCTGATCCAGTATAATTCTCGTACTGACCTCATGAAAAAAGAAACACTTTCATCTCCATTTGACAGATGAGGAAATAGAAGCAGAAAGAAGTCAAATAACCACCTTGCAAGATCTCCCAATAGAAAGTGGGAGAGCAAGGATTTGAAGCAGAAACACTGTCTCTGCAACCTGCTGCCAGTATGTATGCTCTCCTGCTCTTCTCAGGCCAGGATTGATGTAGGAAGACAGCGTTTTTGTGACAATGCTCAACTTTTCCAAGGCACCAGCTAAAGTGCCCAGAGGAGTGTGATGTTTGTCATCATTTTATACATTGGTAAATACCATACATGGGCTCATTTACTCTGTGGTGGATGGATGACGATGCCTTTGTTATAATCATCTCACGCTTCAAGTAACAAGACTCTCCATTAATAGAATTTAGAGCACAACCTTCATCTGAAGTACGTTCTCTGCTGAATGGGCACTGAAGCATGTCTTACCTGTTTGTAAGCTGAGACCTGAACAGCTGAATCCCAAGCACAATTTATACCATGTCCTGGCACCTCAACTCTGGGGGCCACCACATCATCACTCCTTCTCCAGGTTTTCTATGCTTCCTTCTTTGAGTTTAACCAATACTATTTCCCTCATTCTGACTGTGGCTTCACTCAGCTTTCTTCTCTTGGAGGCACATCCTAGGATTGCTTCTGCTAACACCTCTCCAAGCTGAACAACAAGCTTTCCCACCCCTGTGCTGCCCCCACCAATAGCTCTCCCATGAGAGGGCTCCAGCATCAGGGCACCTCTAGGGTTACAAAATGAGCCCACCAGGTCTCCAGAGTAACAGCATAGATGAGGCTTATGCTGCCTGCAGTAGCAGACGACCTCCAAATGCAGAGTGAGTCAGGCTGCTTTGCTCTAAAGACCCTGATGTGTCAACACAGCCTCCATACTCATTATTGCAAATGGAGAGACAGACAGGGTAATCTTTTTTTTTTTTTAAACATCTTTATTGGAGTATAATTGCTTTACAATGGTGTGTTAGTTTCTGCTTTATAACAAAGTGAATCAGCTATACTTATACATATATTCCCATATCTCCTCCCTCTGTGTCTCCCTCCCACCCTCCTTATCCTACCCCTCTAGGTGGTCACAAATCACCGAGCTGATCTCTGTGTGCTATGCAGCTGCTTCCCACTAGCTATCTGTTTTACATTTGGTAATGTATATATGTCCATGCCACTCTCTCACTTCGTCCCAGCTTACCCTTCCCCCTCCCCATGTCCTCAAGTCCATTCTGTATGTCTGCGTCTTTATTCCCGTCCTGCCCCTAGGTTCTTCAGAGCCATTTTTTTCTTTTTCTTTTAGATTCCATATATATGTGTTAGCATACGATATTTGTTTTTCTCTTTCTGACTTACTTCACTCTGTATGACAGACTCTAGGTCCATCCACCTCACTACAAATAACTCAATTTCATTTCTTTTTATGGCTGAGTAATATTCCATTGTATATATGTGCCACATCTTCTTTATCCATTCACCTGTTGATGGACACTTAGGTTGCTTCCATGTCCTGGCTATTGTAAATAGAGCTGCAGTGAACATTTTGGTACCTGACTCTTTTTGAATTATGGTTTTCTCAGGGTGTATGCCCAGTAGTGGGATTGCTGGGCCGTATGGTAGTTCTATTTTCAGTTTTTTTAAGGAACCTCCATACTGTTCTCCATAGTGGCTGTATCAGTTTACATTCCCACCAACAGTGCAAGAGTGTTCCCTTTTCTCCACACCCTCTCCAGCATTTATTGTTTGTAGATATTTTGATGATGGCCATTCCAGACAAGGTAATCTTAAAGGGACTTTTTCGTGGCTTCAGCCTGGAGGTGACACAATCACTTCTGCTCACATTTCATTGGCTTGAACGAATTATATGACCCCATCCAGAAGGGAAGAAATATTTCTGCCAAGCATTTAAGGTAAGGTCACACAGAATATTCTGTATGGCTGACTGACAATTCCTTGGTAGAGGCTCCGATGATATGATTTTCTGAAGCATTTCTAAACGTTTCATTGCATGAGCTACTTTATAATCCACTTGTGCCGGATTAGCTGTCAAAAAGGGGATTTCCTTGGGAGAAGGACTTTCTGAATTCACATTCCCATGTGCTTATTCCAACAGGAATGCTGGCTTGGGATAGCATTGCCTTTCCATGCTTGAGCTTCTTGATTTATTAAATTAGGTATTCTTTCTTTGCTGCCTTTCAAGCAGTCCGAATTGTGAGGCAGTCATAGATCTCCACTCTATTCTGAAGCATCAGCAGGGCAGAAAGGAACCTGCCACAACCTTGACAGCTGTGCTCCTCTCACGCTCTCCCCCACATAGGCTGTCCTCCGTTACTCTTCTTCCAGACAGAGGAAACACAGTAGGACTTGTCATTTGTGCTAATCTGAGCACACATCTCCACTGTGAATTGTGCTACCCCGGGGCTTCTGTTCAGAGATCAATGCTGGGCTGACATGGGAGGTCTGTGATCCTAGTAAAATTTCTTATAAATGTGCATGTGGTCTTATGTCCTTCAAAACAATGGCACATCTTCATTCATTTGACTCCTGGTCTCTGTGGCACTCCTTGATGCATAGTTAAATTCACTTGGTAGCCCATCTACCCATCTAGCCCCGACCCCAGCTCTGCTTTACTCCTAAGGCTAATCAGGAACTGGGTCTGGGTCTTCGGTGGTGAACAGCCCTGCAGATCCCCACTTCGTCAGCCTTGGAGCTCACATCCCAGCTAAATGGCGCCTACGTCCTACCTGACTTCATCTTCCAGGGGGCCTATCACCTTTGGGAATTCCGAGGCAGTCCTGCAGGTGCTCTAATGAGAAGAGGTCCTTCTATGGGAGGAGTTTTACGATCATTTCTGAAGGGCACCATTGGACTGTCTTATTCTGGATCCATGTTTCTATTTGGCTTTTGCATGGAAATTTCCACAACCGCAGCCAAGGACTGACACATTGCCTGATTCCAGTAGCGTGGTCACTAGTCTCTAAAAATCCACTCCCGGCCCGCCTCGCATGGCAAGAACCATGCTTCCTGTTATTCACACCCTTGTGTGGTCTCGTCTTGAATCCTGGCTGGTGTGTGGCTCGTGCCTGGTCAATGAAATCTGGCAGAAGTGACACGTCATGACCTCTAAGCCTGGTCCATAGGTATCCTTTCAGCTTCTACCCCGTGTTCTTGGAACCCAGCTGCCACCCTCCAAGGAAGCTCTGGAGACACCCATGTGAAGAGGAGCTGAGGAAGCTGTCTTACAGTCCTTGCTAAGCTCCCGTGGTCAGTGAGCGTCACCATGCCAGCCACGCCATTCAAGCTATTCCTAGACAAGTCCCAGACATCATGGAGTCCACGTCATGGACCTTGCTGTGTCCTGCTTGATTTCCTAACCCTCAGAAACATGAGGGGCAGTAAACTGATATTTTAAGCCACTATCTTTTGGGATTATTTGTCACATAGCAATCAATGACCAGAACAGGGGACCCTTGTTTATGTGAAAGATGTCCTCCAGAGGTGTCCAGTGGACTTGGTGCCTGGTGTGTGGTGCACAGTGGGTTTGAGATCCTATTTCCTGAGGTTCTCATATCTGGAGGGTCCTGAAACAAGGCCTAGGACAAATGGTTGGCTTCCCAGCCAGTGAGGAGATTTTCCATTTCTCAGTTACAGACGATGCAGTTTCCCCAATTCCAGGCTTCATTCAGGCAGTCCAGTTCCGTGCTCGAGTCCTGAAGCCTTGACCGTCTCAGAGATGTGACAGCACGGCACCTAAAATATCACATCTTGATTCCCACTATATTCTGCAGAGGTTCAGCTCCCATAGCCTTCCAGCCTAAGGATTTGCTCTTTATTTCTGGCACATGAAGATTTCACCTTCTGCCTTTATGATAAGTTATTAATTTTTAAAAATATATGTTTTTTTCTTCTAGAAGTTTTAATGGGGTGGGGGTGAAGGTGGGCTGCAAAGGAGGAGTTCCAGAGGCTGCTCCATCTGATATTTTAACCTCATTACCTTATCTTCTTTCTAGAATATTTTTGGTTATTTGCCCCCTACATCACAAGACTGTGCTAGCAAAACCATGAATGTGCTAACTCTTTTAAAAGATGCACATTCTTTCAGAAAAATGAAACTATGTCGTTGGTTTCTAGATGATTAAATTCATAGTTGTAGTCTATTGTTCCAGGATGGCTCTGACAATTGAAATTCTATTAGCTGTGGGGACCAGCAATGGCAGTCACAGATCAGGTCTTCTTTTTAACAAAGAGCTGTGTCCTTAGAATCATGACCGCTCATAACCCATATCCACTGTAGACAACAGCTCATGGAGCCAGGCTGCTCACATGGGTCTCCTAGATAATGTAGAGGGTTTTTTCCCCATTTATATTTTAATAAAACTAGCAGATGGGAATTCATCTGTAACATTCAGCAAGGGAATTAATATACTGAAATGTGGCCCTTTGACAGTTGCTCAAATGAGTATAAGGCTATCAGGGCAAGTGAATGGAGGAAAAAATAATTATAGAAGGAAGGAAACTGGAAACAGAACTGAGATGATTATGTAAGTCCTTTGAGAAATGAATAAAGGACCCTCTCAGAAGTAATTAAGTCTCTCTTATATCCACATGCTGCATTCTGGCTTATACACTTAAACACGTCTCTGGTTCCACTGCATCTCTGCTCAAAGACATCAGTGATGACCCAGTGCCCACATTTATTACACTCCAACTCCTAGAGTTGGTCTTGGGTCTCAGGTGCTTCTGCAATCTGGCCTCAATCTACCCCTAGAATAGTGATTCTTAACCTTGGGTGCATTTTTGAATCACTGGGGACATTTGTAAATTGTGGGTGCCTTCTCACATACACAAAAATAGACCAAATATTATAACTCACATGCATGCTAATTATATCATTGTCTATATACTATCATACCCACCAACAGACTTCAACGATAGAGTTGAATTTTGAAAAGATCATTTTGGCTACAGTGTGAGAAAAGGTATTATAAAACAGCAACAGAAGAAAGTACAGCTGGGAATGTAAGTGAAAAAGTAGATTGGAGAAGTGGGAGAGCTTCAGATGGGTATCTGCAGCATTAGACAATTAATTAAATTAATATTACTTGAATATATACAAAATGTTAGAACTCTGGTGGGTTCTGAGCGTAAGGGGAAAGAGAATGTATAAAAACAATACGAAACAAAACATCCACCTTGACATCAGGTGGTTCACAGTACAGTGAGAGAGAGGATATAAACAAGCAGCTGTAACTGAAGTGGCATAAAGAGCTACAAATAAATTATAATGGGGGAATAGAGATCAGATCATGTGGCAATGTTTGTGGAATAATTAATAATAATACTGATGCGTGGGTCCCACCCCAGTGGCGCTGATTTAATGGGTCAGGATTACCAGGCATCAGTACTTTTGCAAAGTCTCCATTGACTGGAATGTTCAGTCAGTGCCAAGGAGTGTGTTGTACGGTCTTATCCACGCTTCCGGGCTGCTGTGGGGAAATGGAAGGGACACTCCTCCAAGAAGCCTGGGCTCAAGTCTCAGATTTCCCAACAATGACAGCAGAGGATAGAGCTAACATTTCCTGAGCAGGATCTGTGCTGAGCATTTCATGGACATCTTCTTAGTGTTTCTCAACCCTGGCTGCATATTAAAATAATCTGAGAACTTTGAAAAACTACTAACGTCTTGGTTTGGCTCCAGATCAATTAAATCAAATCTTTGGTATGAGTGTGGACATATTTTTTTTTTTTTTTTTTTGTAACTGCTCTTGCAGTTGATTATCTGCAGGATGTTGAGAACCACCAGCTTTGGAGTCCACTAGGTGATCATATTTTTATAAACCTACTCACTCCTTTATGGAGTCCCTGTTCCCTAGCCAAGCAAGCCTGTTTACCATGTCCTGAAAACATCACTAAGAAGACCCACAGGCCAAGGAGAGCTTCTCAATTATCCAATATGAGGTCAGGTAAAAAGGTTTTTCTCTTATTGGCTAAAGGACTTCTTTTCAAGCTTCTGATTAGTCTGTGAGGCTCCAGTATAGGAAGCACAAAGAGCACATTAGTCACTAATAGTGGAATCTAGAAATAGGTACTTTACATTTCCTCCCTCTGTTTTCTCTTCTCTACCTGAAGGGAGGCCATTGTATATTTAGTTTAAGGATCTTGGGGAGAGGGCCAAAATAACTGGGGATAGTCCTTCCCATACAAACTTACTGAACTTTTCAAGTTTGGTCAGAAAGTAGCCTTTCTAGGTATTCCAAGTAGGAAAGGTTTTAGATAAAGGGAATGAGACTTAAGAGGGCTTAGGGAAGCTTTGGCTTGAGTTCATAAAATCAGAAAGCACCTGAGTGGCTACAAAGCACCTGCAGATGACCTTAGTTTGCCCATGGCACCGAAGCAGGTGGTTTACAGGGGCTCACCAGGAGCCTGCAAACTTCAAGAATCTTTGGAAGCACCAGGAAATCAGGTAACTTCCAAGAACTTGCTTAGAAGTTGCTGCTGATAATCGCATGTTTGCCATCTGCTCGTGTTCTGGCAGAACTGCCACTGGAGAAAGTGGTTTCTCCTTCTCAACTATCTTCCAGATTTCATGTCTGTACCCCTCAGTGGCAGAATGTGACCTGGAAGTAAATGGGAAAAACAATTCTGGGAAATGCAGCCTCCTCCCCTGTGATGCAAAGCAAAACCTGGAGAGAGGCAGTGATGACATGGAATTAACAACAGACAATCTGACAAAATGAACTCAAGGTAAGTCAAGACAAGCTTATTTGGGGGAAGACTTAGAGGGGGGAAAAAAGAAGATGTGAGAAAAAATGTAAATGGGAAAAAGAAAGAAAGCTCAAGAAAAAATTTCTCTTGAAAGCAGAGTATGTAGCCAGCAGGAAGGTGCCCCCACGAGGCTCACAGAGTGACTTTCCTGTGGTGGTTTGAAATCTATGGTTTAGTCCTCAGCACGGCAGATTCAGAAATTAGGTTTTCAATCTGTAGCCACCTCCCCCAAGCCTCACAGTTGCCTGAACAATCTGTATGAGAGACTTAAGTAGTCATCAGAAGGTGTTTTCATGATCATATAATCAGAGAAAGAATTGGTGGCTGGTCTTGGAGACCCCTCCAGACTGTCCTAGACCAGTGTGTGTTTAATATCTGCACCCACACGAGACTTCTGTTCCTCAGGGCTTGGCACACTGTCTGTTTTGCTCACCACTCAATCCCTGGCACTTAGCATAAGCCTGGTGCATGGTAGACGCTCCATGAACTTTGATTAATTGAATGGATACATAATCGTCGTGAGGCCTGATGATGTATCCTTGATTCAAAGGACAGAACGCTACACTAGTGACCTGATTTAGTACTTCTCTCTCTTGGTCGGTAGTAGATACTTAGTTCCATGGTTTCTCTCCTTTTATTAAAAAATTTCATATTGTCAGTCTTTTTGAATCTATAGATATATATGGATATATATGATATGTGATATATAGACATATAGGTATAATATATATCCATATATATATGATATAATGTATCTGCATGTATTAGAAACTGTATCTCTGTATATTATATATATTTCTCTATATATTATATATACAGTTATAGATATATATTATATAATGTATATATCTAATGTATATACATGTATTATTACATATTATATTATCATATTACTATTTAGAGGATTGCATATTACTGAATAATCTATAACAAAGTAACTATTTCAGTGGATCTAGAAGACTCTGCCTTTTCCCATCATGGATCGGTTTAATAAATTTAACTATTAAATGGAAACCTTCTTTCCCTTTCTTTTACGTCCGGGGCTTGGAGCTTTGTGAATGTCCATCAGGATTTCCCACATGCAGATGCCAAGAAGCTCTACTAAAGGCATACCCTGCACTTGTGCTCTTCCAGCACTACCTGGCCAGGGGTCTTCCAGAGGGCTCCATGTTCCCTTCTATAGCCTGTTTTCTCTGTACTGACTCTCTAGGTGGCTTAGACCAAGCTCTTCAATGTCCCATTGATTGATTGATTGATTGATTGATGATTGATGGAGGAAGATCAAAACTTCAACACTGGATTGTTAAGCTAGGGCTGACTAATAATTTGCTGAGCAACAGGTGTGGTAAAGATTGTTCTTCCTCGCTTCCCTGGCTTTGCTTATGCTGTGCCCTTCATATGCAATACTGTGAGCTCCTCCTGCCACCCACTGTTTAACTGAGTTTAATTCTCTCTACTTTTCTGGGAGTGGTTCATGGTGTTTCAAGGAGCCTTCCCAAACAACTCTGTCCTACTTTGTTCTCTTTTATTCTAATCTACTCTGTACATTTGGCTATACTAGTCATTTTAGTGCTAATTATATTCCATTATACTTTTCCTAAATTCCTTCAACTTTGTGTGTGATAATAAATTCTTGAGATAGAGGAACATGTCACATATTGGGGAGTGTTTGTGTGTGTGTGTGTGTGTGTGTGTGTGTGTTTGTGTGTGTGTGTATTCCCCCATAGTGCTTAGCAGAATGTTAGGACCTGTAAATATTTTATATTCATTTTTCATTTATTCATTTGTTCATTCATTCTCTCAACAAATATTTATTGAATGACTACTATGAGTCCAGGTCCTTTTCTAAGTTGTTATAGAACAAAAATCCCTGCCCTATATTTTAGGGGTGTAAGCAAACAATAAACAATAAACTCAATGCATAAGTAAATTATAGCATAGTAGAATGTAACAATTGCTATGCAAAAAAAAGGAAAAATAGAACAGTGTGAAGGAAGTCTCAGGAATTCTGGGATCTAGGGCTGGTGGGTTGTATTAATTAGAAACCCACAAGCAGCTGATATTTGAGCAAAGATTTGAGGAACACGAGAGAGTGAGCCATGCAGACATCTGGGGAAAGAGCTCTCTAAGCTGAAGATACAGCATGTGCAAAGGTTCTGAGGTAAGATTGTGCCTGGCATGTTGGAAGAACAGCAAGGGGTCCTTTGGGCTGGAGCAGAGTGAATGAGGGAGATAGCAGTAGAAGAAATCAGAGAGGTAATGGAAAAGCCAGATCATGTAACCTTAAAAGGTCTTTGTAAAGCTTTTTGGATTTTACTCACGGTAAACTGGGGAGTCATAGGAGGGATGTGAGCAGTGGCATCACCTGATCTGATTTTTATTTCAAAAGGACGTTTCAGATTGCCAAGTCGAGAGTATTCCAGGGACCTAAAGAGAAGAAAACCTTCTCTTTAAAGGGTCAGATAGTAAACATTTTAGGCTTTGTGGGCCATATGATCTCTGTCAAATCTGTTCATTTCTGTGCCATTGTAGCACATAAATAGCCATGGACAATATGTAGACAAATGGGCCTATTTGTGTTGTAATAACTTTATTTACAAAAACAGGCAGTTGACAGAGTTTGACTTATGGACTATAGTTTGCCACCCTTGGCACAGACTATAAAGAGGCAACTATAGAAACAGGAAGACCTATGAGGAGGCTATTGAAGTAATCCATGCAGGAGATGCTGAAAGCTCAGAACTGAGTGGAAGCAATAGAGATGGCAAGAAGTGGTTGAATTTTTTTTAAGGCAGATGATTTTCTGATGAATTGCATGTGTGGTGTGAGAGAAAGAGAGGAGTCTAGGATGACTTCTTGTTTGTTCTAAGCAACGATAAAGATGTGCTGGCAGCAATTGAGGTGTGGAAAGCTGTGCATGAAGAAGGGCATTTTTAGACGTGTCAAGTAAGCGGTTGGCAACAAAAGTCAGAGCATCGTGAATTGGATTAGCCTAAAAAGTATGCTACAAGGACACGTTTTAAACTCAAGTGTTGATTGCTCGAATTTTGAGACAGTGACCCGATTGTATAAAAAGCTGGGGAATTCAGAAGCATGCAATGATACTACCATGGAGGAAGAAGTTGGTCATAGATCATGTCCAGCCTTTGTTTGTATAACAGTGATCACACTGTTACTGCCCAAGAAACAGTAAGCCAAAGAAAACTGAGTTAAAAGTCACTGAGAGTTGTAAAACTTCCATTAATTATTAAAATTAGAAACAGGCAACAATTCTTAATGTTAAAATTTTTGGCAGAGTTCATCTAGAATTGAGCCAATAATTGCTGAGCCAAGGACAGAGTTGCACAGGACAGAGTTGTGGTGCTTGTCTGTATACTAAGTTGCTCTACTCGGAGCATCCACAAGGACCCCTTGAACAGGTGCTGGTGGCTCTCAAACCCCTTTAGGGGAAAAGGACCACCTGCAACTCCAGGTTGCTCATTCTTGCGTCCTCACGCTGCAGAGGGGCTATGGGGCAGGGCAGAAGGCACTCGAAAACTTTTGCCCGGCCACTTACCCTCTCTGAGCCTTGTTGTCCTCATCTGGAAAACGGGAATATTTATCTCACAAGGCTGGTATAAAGTTGAAAGTGATGATATTTGTAAACATCCTGAAGGGTTGTGCTCACCAATCACCCTTCTATCTGAATATCAGGGAGACAAACACAATTGCAGTTCATTTGATCTGTGTAAGTTCCCGAGTTGAATCGAATAAGCTAACTTTATAACTTCATAAATTTTACTTTTCTCAGGCAGACTTTTAATGTTTTTAATCTTCAAAGATATTTGGAAGGCTCCCAACTCTTGGGTAGAGATATATTCTGTCCTGCTCTGGATTCCAGGCATTAACTGCCCAGCTGCCCCAGTCCTGAAGCCCTGAGAAAAATCTCCCCCCGACCCCTCCCCTGAATAGAAGCTCCTGAGGATTAAGCACTCTGTCTTTTCCCCCCTACCATTTGTAATGAGGTTATCTCTCCAACATCTACTTCTTCTTTTAGTAAGAACCCAACTTTTAGTTCAAATATCTCATCCCAGCCAGTGTGCTCTGGGGAAAGCTGAATCCCTAGGAGTGGGGCATTTGACTTCAATGTGAGCTCATCAGTAATTGCATATCTTGTTCACACTGATTAGTTCATATATGAGCATATAGCTCAAGTTAGGTTGGTGAGGGTCATGTACGTGTTTGCTAAGCACTGCCGGGAAGGGTGGCTTCCTACATTTCTAAGAAAATTTCTAAAAATCACAGTCTTTCTCTGTGCATGTGGACAAGAGTTCCCCAGGAGTCATTAGTAAGCATCCGTTATAGGTTCACTTGTGTCCCCCACCGACCCCGGACAAAATGTATTTGTTGAAGTCCTAATTCCCAGTACTTCAGAACATGAAAGTATTTGGAGATAGGGCCTTTACAAAGGTAATTAAGGTAAAATGAGGTCATATGGGTTGGACTTAATCCACCTGACTACTGTCCTTATAAGAAGAGGAGACTAGGACACAGACATTCACACACTCGAAGAAAGACCATGTGAAGTGTCAAAATTGATAAACAGCAACCGCAATTAAAATAGTCAGGAAGCCAGAAGGGGGAGCTCTCCTGTCCAACAGGAAGAAGAAAGACTTTCTCTTCTTTCTTTCCTGGCAAGAGCTCAGCCAATGAGAAAACGTCAGCACAACTCAGCCAATGAAAAGCCATTATCGTTTGAACTCTCAAATCCTCCGGTGGACCCTTTGTTTCCTATAGCCCTCCCAGCTTCCCTTTCCCCT
The DNA here is from genome assembly GCF_949774975.1 of Lagenorhynchus albirostris. Classification (NCBI taxonomy): domain Eukaryota; kingdom Metazoa; phylum Chordata; class Mammalia; order Artiodactyla; family Delphinidae; genus Lagenorhynchus; species Lagenorhynchus albirostris. The sequence continues at coordinate 42,349,602 of NC_083102.1, forward strand.
CTTTAAAAGAGTTCTCCTCTCCTTCCTGTGAGAGGACTTGCACATGGCTTGCCATACTTGCATACCCTGAATGGCAATTCTTTACTGATCCTGAATAAACCCTATTTTTTTTCTGGAGAAATAATTTGCAGTCTATTTGTTATAGGTCAACAGAAGACAAAAGAAGAAGATGGCCACCACTTCAAGGAGAGAGGCCTCAGAAGAAAGCAAACTTGGCAACATCGTCATCCTGGACCTCTAGCCTCCAGATCTGTGAGAAAAAATTCTGTTGTTTAAGCCACCCAGTCTGTGGTAATTGTTATGGCAGCCCTAGCAAATGAATACAGCATCCTACAACCAGGATGAGGAACAAGGCTGAGAGTGATGCCTTCTACCACGTCAGAGACAGGGTCCTTGGTGGCATTCCTGAATCGCTAAGCAAATCAAGCCCAGAGCTTATTCTGTCACTGAACTTTGCATGACAAAAGCAAAATTGTCCCCATTTTTGCTTTATTGTTTCAACTGTAACTAATAACCAAGTACGCCACTGTGTCCTTAGTAACCTAGAACCAAGCCTCATCGTAGTAAGTGCTTAATAGTATTTGTTAAATGACTAGAGGAAGGAATGAAAGAATAAGCCACAAAAGGAATTGTAGTGTGTTGATCTGGGAAGCCCAGTGAGGTAGCAAGCAGCAGAGGAGTGAGTCAATCTTATTATTATTACTATTATTACTACATTCCATTGGACACGTTCTGTGTGGACCAGGAGACAGATATTACCATTTTTAAGCAACAGAGCTAATTCATAAAGGTGACCTGTACTCATTATAACAAAAGTTGTTTAATTGGCAGACATCTGAAAATGTAAAAATTCCCCTCAATTTCTACAACTGGAAATTTCTAATTAGAAGCACAGGACTACTAGAGCCAGATCATTTCTGGTCTCTTAATATCATCCAGATAACTCCTTCATTTTAGAGATGAGAAAACGAACACTTAGTGAGGTTAAGTGCCCTTTCCAGGTCACACAGTGTGATAATGGTGGAGCAAACGGAGGGAACAATAAAGAAATCCAATTTCTCTAAAGAAGAAAAAGTTTTCCTGGGATAAGAGTTCATTCCTTTTAGTTAAATTATTCCCATAGGACAATACCTTCTTATCCTGCTCAAGAGAAATTGATTTTCTTTACAAACATAGACCATCTCTTCTCAGAGTGGGAAACAATGATGGTATTGTATAGCCACTGTATGAGTAATCTAAATGAAAAGCATGCACATTTATTCAGATGTTAGCCAATCAAGCAACTTTTAGTGGAATGAGTGAGTCATATGGTAGAGAAATTTTGTAATATTAAGTAGAAAAGAATACACAAATGTCAGAAAAAAAAATCCTTTAAAACCCTTTTAGTTCAGGAAACATACTTAAATCTTAAGCAGTGTGTTTTGTGTTCTTTTTACACTTAAGAAAAACTTTGACATTGTGGCATAAAAGGTGAAAGATGAGATAATAAGACATTAGGTAAGTTGTGAAAAGAGAAATACTGAGAAGTTGACAGAAATAAAAAGGTACTGGATAATATAAGGAATGAATGTTTTGAAACTGCTCAAAGGAAAAGCAACTTTTAAGATACTTTAGAAACATTAAAAGGTAGAGTTAACACTGCTAATCAAAATCAAATCAATAATTAGAAAAAGTTTTAATAGTTAGAAGAATAGGACCAAGATATATAAATGGTGAGAGAGAAGGACCATAGTTACTGACGTATGAATAGTTAGTGCTCCTGAACATAAGATAAGAATAAATGGAAGATAATCAATATTCAGACATAAATAAAATGAGCTAAGAAATCACTTTAATCTGCAGATCCAAAGAGCTTACTTGGCAAAAAGCAGAACTGATCTAGTGGATCGATAAATAGATATAACCAGGTAAAAGTATGAATCCTCAAAAAAAACAAAAATTAGGGGACTTTCCTGGAGGTCCAGTGGTTAAGACTCTGAACTTCCATTGCAGGGGGTGCAGGTTTGTTCCCTGGTAAGGGAACTAAGATCCCATACCCAGCTCAGCGCAGCAAAAAAAGGAAAAGAAAATCTGGAAACAAAAGAAAAAATCTGGTAAGCCATAAAGGAAGACATTCCAGGCTGACTTTAGACTTCTCTGTAACGTGGGGTGCCAGAAGTCCGTGGAGCAACATCTATGGTGATCTGAGTTGTGAATTCAAGATTTCCTCATCTATACTGCCATTGTTTTGGAGGCAAGAGAAAGTCTTTTTCATTGATGCTGGGTGCTTGAGAATCCTATCCAGGCTGAATGAGGAAAAATATTAGCACTCAAAGTACTCCAGAAAATTGGAAGCTCTATCAAAATAAAGGAACCAAGAATGGGGAAGCCAACTATTGGTGAGCATTGAAACATTCAAATATAGAAATACTTGCTGATAATTATTGCAAGCATAGTCACAAAGCAGAAGACAAATGAGATAAATATATTTTTTAAATGAGATTTTATTAAAATGCTTAGTCCCGTGCTTGGAAAACAAATGCAATAAAAATTAAATAGACGCATTAATATTAATATCACATAAATAAAATTTAAGCAAGCTAATAAATGAAACTAGAAGGATTGTGTGTTTGTGTGTGTGTGTGTGTGTGTGTGTGTTTGTAACATTAAGCACTCAGACCTATATTAAAGATATATTAGTCAGGAGCCTTTAGGAGCCAAATAACAAAATGTTAAAATTTATAAAATAAATATTGATAAAAAATACTGGGAGAAAATTAGACAAAGTGTGAAACTTTTTAACAGCACTTTTAGTCACTCATGACATATCAAATAGGCAAGAAGTACATATATGGAAATAGAGAAAATCTGAAGACTGTAATTAATAAGGGCAAATTCAGAAAGATAAGCACAAAGAATACATTGAGAGACTGAATATACATATGGACAATGACCAGACTGTATATAAAAATGGAACTCTGAACTGCAACCTGAAGTAACCAGCTCAGGAAGCCAGCCTACTATCTGTAGCAACCAGTCCAGAAAGCCAAACAATAACTGCTCTAGTGATCTGCCCCAAATAGGAAGCACTTGATTAATAACTGACAGCTTCCCTTATTAATAACCGACTCTGCTTCCAACTTAGGACCAAACAGAGAAAGACAAATATGCAATGCTAACCAATCACATAGGATACTGTGCTTCTGGTTAGTCTGCCTACTGCTTCCCATGCCAACAGTTTCCAATCAGGGCACACCTGCAGCCTTTCCTTTTTTTGTGTGTGTTACAAAGCTTTCCCACTCCTCTGCCTACCTTTGAGTCCTGCCAACACAAATGATACTGACTGACTTCCTTGCTATAGTAAGCTCTAAAGTAAACAACCATTGCTTTTTTTCATTTAGGTGATTTTTTTTTAATTTCCCCAATTTTAATTATTATGTCCTAATTTTTAGTAAACGTTAGATATTTTTCAAAATAAATAATTACGTGTTATACCTCAAAGGTACTTTTAGTAAATTCCAAAGAGCAGGAATCCTTCTAAAAATATTCTCTGACTGCAAGGCAATAAAATTAAATGTGAATTACAAAATGTTAAAGAAAAATAAAGTTGCCTAGAAATTAAAGATAAGAATAACCAAAAACTACTAAATAGTTATTTAGTAGTGAAAGAGGAAATTAAAAATTCAACACTAACATATTTGGAAAATAAAAACAATAAGAATTATCTCATAAAATTTATGCATTCAGAAAAAAATCCTTAGTCTTAAGCATTTTCATTATGAAAGGGAAGAATTACAAGTAATGTCATCAAGATGGCAACATAGATCATTCCTGACTTCAGTCCCCCTCACAAGAAGACCAACTAGCAAGTGTCCATAGACAAGACATGATTGTGAAAACTCTAGAACACAGGGGTGATGTGAAACAACCCCCTGGACCACAGAGACCAAGAAGGACCACGTTAGAAGGGTAATTTGAAGAACTACACCCTGACAGCATCGTCCTTCCCCCAGGCAGGCACAAGGCCACACTGAGAGGGCCCTACTGGGCCTACAATTTCTCCAGTGGGGAAAAAATATCCCAAAGTGAGCATCCACTTCCCCCAGTGTTGCAGGACGCTTCCCAGGATGCCCTCTCTGGTCTCAACTCACAAGAATCACTGGGAAAATCTGCAGGGCTTGACCACTGTGGATCAGAAACAAGCAGAGAAGAAGGGTGGAGCTTATAACAACCAGTGCTCAGATCTTGGCAGATGACATTTCTCTTCACACATGCACCAGAGCAAAGATCACAGATGGTGACCCCATTTGGCTAGGGAGCTTAGTTGGTATTTTTGCCTGATTTGGGTTGCAGGATATAAAATCAACATACAAAAGTCAGCTGCATTTTGATGCACTAACAATTATCTGAAAAAGAAATAAAGGAAACAATCCCATTTTCAATAGCATCCAAAACAATAAAATACTTATTAATAGATTTAATGAAGGAGGTGAAAGATCTGCACACAGAAAATTGTAAGATACTGATTAAAGAAATTGAAGAAGACACAAATAAATGGAAAGATACCCCCTGTTCATGGATTGGAAAATTTAATGTTGTTATAATGTCCATAATACCCAAAACAATCTATAGATTTAATGCAATCCCTGTCAAGACTTCAATGGCATTTTTCCACAGAAATAGAAAAAAATTCCTAAAATTCATATCAAACCACAAAAGACCTCAAATACACAAAGAAATTCTGAGAAAGAAGAACAAAACTGGAGGCATTACACATTCTGATTTCAAAATATACTACAAAGCTGTAATAATCAAAACAGTATGGTACTGGCATAAATATAGACACATAGACCATTGAAACAGAATTGAGAGACCAGAAATAAACCCATGAATATAAAGTCAACTAATAGTTGACTGTAGGGAGCCAAGAATACTCAATGGATAAAAGATAATTTCTTCAATAAGTGTGCTGGGAAAACTGGATATTCACATGCAAAAAAATGAAACTGGACCCCGTATCTTACACTGCTCACAAATATTAATTTGAAGTGGATTAAAGAAAAATGTAAGATCTTGAAGCCATCAAACTCCTAGAAGAATACATAAGGAAAAACTCCTCAGTATTGTTCTTGGCGATGATTTTATGGATATGACACCCAAAGCATAGGTAACAAAAGCAAAATAACCAGGCAGGAATATGTCAAACTAAAATGCTTATACATAAAAAAAGAAATGATCAACAAAATGAAAAGGCAACTTATGGAATGGGAGAAAATATTTGCAAACAATATATCTGAAAAGGGGTTAATATCCAAAATATATAAGAAACTCATACAACTCAATAGCCAAAATAGAAATAATCCATTTAAATTATGGGCACAGAACATAAATAGACATTTTTCCAAAGAAAATATTCAAATGGCCAACAGATAAAAGAAAAGATACTCAACATCACTAATCACCAGGGAAACACAAATCAAAACCACAAAGAGTTATCACCACAAACGTTAGAATGGCTATTATCAGAAAGACAAGAGGTAAGTGTTGGTGAGGATGTGGAGAAAAGGGGACTTTTGTACATTTTTGGTGGGAATGTAAATTGGTGTAGCCACTATGGAAAACAGTATGGAGTTTCCTTAAGAAATTAAAAACTCCCATATGATCCAGCAATTTCACTCCTGTGTATATATATCCAAAGGAAATTAAATCTCTATCTTCAAAGTATCTGTACCTCCATGTTTATGGCAGCATTATATACAATAACCAAAACATGGAAACAACCTAAGTTTTCATCAGTGGATTAATGGATAAAGAATACATGGTATAGGGCTTCTTTGGTGGCGCAGTGGTTAAGAATCTGTCTGCCAATTCAGGGAACACAGGTTCGAGCCCTGGTCCGGGAAGATCCCACATGCCGCGGAGCAACTAAACCCAAGCGCCACAGCTACTGAAGCCCGCGCGCCTAGAGACCACACTCCGCAACAAGAGAAGCCACCTCCGTGAGAATCCTGCGCACTGCAATAAACAGTAGCCCCCGCTCGCCGCAACTAGAGAAAGCCCACACGCAGCAACGAAGACCCAATGCAGGCAAAAATAAATAAATAAAATAAATAAATTTATAAAAAAAAGAATACATGGTACACATACACAATGGAATATTATTCAACCATAAAAAGAAAGAGATCCTCCCATTTGTGACAACATAAATGAATCTTGAAGGCATTATGAAATGCCAAAGACAAATGCTATATGTGGAATCTGAAAAAAAAAAAAGAACTCATAGAAACAGAGGACAAATTGGTGGTTACCAGAGGTGGGGATTGGGGGAAATGGGTGAAGATGGTCGAAGGGAACAAATTTCTGGTTATGAGAAGAATAAGTTCTGGGGATGTAATGTACAACATGGTGACCGTCATTAACAATACTGTATTGTATATTTGAAAGTTGCTTAGAGAGTAGATTTTAAAAGTTCTTAACATACTCCCCTCCCCTGCCAAACACAGATTGTAACTATGTGAGGTGATGGATGCTAACTGAATTTATTGCAATAGGTACATACAGCATATCATTACTTTGTACATATTAAGCTTTTACATAGTCTATGTCAACTTTATCTCAATAAAGCTGAAAAAATATTTAAAAAACGAATGAGCAGAATTAAAATAAATAAATGAACTGAGTATGCAACTCAAAACCCCAGGGAAAAAGTGAGTGAAATTAGCATTGGAAGTGGTAGTGAACTCCATGGATGGCCTTGAATACCTCAGTCTTCCTGGTCTCACCTCCCTGCCTGAACCTCTCAATTTTCTCTGCTGTCAGATAATTAACAGGAAGGCTTTGAGGGTGGCACATACCTTCGTTTATTAGTAAATTGCTCTCCAGAAAGTGCTTTGAGGCAAAGCTAATTTCCACCAATGTAAGAAGATTTGGTCCTATTAGAAGAAGGACGTTATTTGAATATGTGCCAAAAAATACATATTTTCTGTCTTTCCTTGGTTGAACACTCAATGGGAGTTACTCTCATTAGCTCCCCTTCTTTATGGCATTTGAATAAAACAGACAAGTCAGTCTTGAAGATGATAAATGACTAATAAATTTTAATTGGCACTTTAGCTCATAAAATATAAACAGTCATTAAATTCATCCAATAGATTGTTAAAATGGAAGTGCTAAGAATGGCAGAATATGCCAAAATAGCAGCTTTAAGAACTTCTGGTTTCCTTCCGTTCTCAAGACTAAACCTACAGTCAAAATTCCTAATGGAAGATATAGAGAAGAATTAGGTAAGATTTTTTGAAGGGATAAGAAATATGGAGAAGAGGGAAGTGAATTAAAATATACAGATGCAAAATAAAAACAATTCTTCAAATGTCTTGTACATGATGTGTTCTTTGTTTTCACAAATACGAGTGCTGCTATAATTACTGTGGGGGAAAAAAAGGCCAGATTAGGTGTGGCTTCTTCTCTGATACACTGGCTAGGGTGGAAGAAAATGCTCCTTTTTAAAATAAGCAAATTAGACTTGAGTAGGTACAGATAGAACATTTATAGGCGAACAAAGAGAACCCGTGTCCTCATAACTATTGCAAGCCAGTAGGGCTTTTGTTTTCAGGGTCCTTTTTAAACAAGACTCAGTGTGGATCTGTGTTGGTAGTTTCTAGAGCATTTGTCCCGTGACATTTTTCATCATCTTTTAATCTTGGGTGACCTAACAGGACATTGGCCAGTTTGAAGTGTCTTGTTTTGATGCAGTAAGTTCATGTCTATAAATTTTCTTAAATAAATAATAAAGAATGCTCACAAGATTTAATTGTGAGAATATTCATTGCAGAATTGCTAATAATAGCCAAAAACTGGGTGGGGGGGAGGTTATGTGAATAGTCAACAATAGGAGTTTATCTACTTAATGGGGCAGTCATCCAATGGGTCACTGCAGTGTTTGGACAACATGCGAAGTGCTGGCCTTCCAAGACATGAGTCTAAAGAAGAAAGCATGGCACTCTGGAGGAAGCACCTTCAAAGCAGTCAAATGGGTAGTCAAACAGAGATTCATTGTCTAAACTTCTGAGTTCTCAATGGAAACTGGAATATGGAAGACAAGCTATGCCAGAGACTGCTACTTATCTCTGTTCTCTCATTCTTCCTTAGGAAAAGAAGCTTGATTTTATTCTGGCCAATGGGTTAAAAATGAACAAACAAAAACATTTACCAGCTTTTCTTCAGTTAGAGATAACAAATGAGATGCAAGCAAAAATTAATGGGTGGGAGTTATAGGAATGCCAGTTAAGAGGACACATAGCTGGCATGAGCCCCTCTTGTCCTTCCTCCTCTCGTCCTTTTTGTTAGACTAGAATCTGGGGATTATGGCAGGAGTTCTAGCAGCCACCTTGAACCAGGAGCCATCCATACCATGAGGTGACCTTGAGTATGAAAATCCTTTAATAGAGTAAAAATATATATACAGGAGCCTGAGACCCCAGTGATAAGAAAATAAAATATGAGCCCTGGACCGTCTACCTCCAGAATTCTTTACATAGGTGAAAATAAATCCTTGTAAACTTAAGCCACCATTATCTGGATTTTATAGATGTGCAGATGAATCTGACTCCAATTGATTCACCTACTAAATGGAAATCAAAATGTTCCTTAAAGAATCACTCAAGGATACCGGCCTGTAAGTAGGAAGCTGCTCTTAGGAGGTGAGTCATGATGGAAAATATTATTTAATGAAGGGCATTAATATTGCCTTACCCAGTAATAACTGTTAACTCTTACTTTTCTCTATCAGAAGAGCCAAGAATTAATGTCTCTGAATTTAATTTTCCAAATATGTGTGTCACTGATGATGTCAATTGAATATGATGATTCAAGAATATGTTTATGTGAAAAAATTTGGTTATCCTATAAAACAACATTGGAGAGTCAAAGACACAATTGGTTGTAGCTGAAAGTTTCAAAAATATATAATATTCAATTTTAATATATTTGCTTTGCTATAATGCAATCTCCCTCTGTTGCCAGAAACATTTGACAAAGTCTTTTAAACATAGAAAGTTATGTTCTGTGGATGATTTTAAAGAATATAAAAGAAAGGGGAGCTGAGTGCCCTGTTAGGGTCAGTATGGCTTAAAAAGAAAAAAAAAAAGACTAGGGAAGGTGAGATGCCTGTAAAAGAGAGCAAAGGTTCAGCAGAGTTAGCAAGTAAGAACCAGAAGTGATGACTAAAAATATAAAGTCCAGAAAATTTGAATAAATCTTGGGGAGGCCATTAGCATAGGATAGGGGACTCAAATCAAATTTATGTAAATCTGAAAGAATAGGATCCTTCAGCTGATACCAGAGTAACCTTTTTATACATACTAAAGACTCAGATATGTATTCTCAAATCCCTTACTACAGGATCTGAGATCATGGTGAAATGTGTATGAAGGAAATTTTAACACTTTAAGTAAGAAGTTAGCCTAATCTCAGACTCTAGGCAAACTTTCTTTCTCCAAGAATTCTTCAGTTGAAATGCTCCTGATCTGACCCCTTGAGTTTTTCCAGAGGGTATTAACAAATTAATTTATCTAGACTATCTAGACTATCTAGAACATTCGTGAGAAATTAAGCCCAGGTTAACATAGCAGACTATGGATTTGACTAGAACATGCAACTCTTCTTTTTTTTTGTTTGTTTGTTTGTTTGCGGTACGCGGGCCTCTCACTGTCGTGGCCCCTCCCGTTGCGGAGCACAGGCTCCGGACGCGCAGGCTCAGCGGCCATGGCTCACGGGCCCAGCCGCTCCGCGGCATGTGGGATCTTCCCGGACCGGGGCACGAACCCATGTCCCCTGCATCGGCAGGCGGACTCCCAACCACTGCGCCACCAGGGAAGCCCGCAACTCTTCTTTTTGACAATAGATGGTGAAATTTCAGTTCATTTATTATTATTCTTGACAGTACTTTAAATTCTAAGCTGATATCCTTACCACCTCTAAATTCTTACACTCTAGAAGAACCAACACATTTTGTAGAATGTTGGTTACAACACTGTAATTGAAAAAATACGGTGAAAGAAAGTTATTATACCCTCATCCAAGAATTTTGCATTTACTCGATAATCCTAATTACCCTTTACTCTATTTTCTGGGATATATTCTTTAAGCTCATAAAACGGTATGATATGGTAATATCACCTTAGTGAACCATGGAGGCTGCTGTGTATAGGGAAAGTAGAACTCTTTAGAATGCTTTGGTAGCACTGATAATGATATTTTCAAGTTTGTTGTATAAGGAGTTATTTTTATAATGGAATCTTATAAATATTTAAATATGTTAAATTTGCTGGAAGAAAAATTCAAATTTGAGTTTTATATCCCTGTAGAAATTTCTCCCAAATTTGCGGTTGCATTTTGGACTGATAATACACCAATTCTATTGGTAAAATAATTGAAAGTGAGGAGCCATTGGAATTCTGCACACACTGCAGTTATGTACCTGTGATGGCCAGCTGAGCCACAAAGGTCATTCTCGACTTCCTCTTCCTTCTCAGTGTAGAGAACAGCATGATGGCATTTCCAACAATGGTAAAAACACAGAGGACCCACAGAGTTATCAACTGCTCAGTCTGTGAGAAACAAAGCAACACAAAACTGGTGTATCAGTGAGGATCAGGGTACTTTACAGAATGCAAGGCTCAGGCTTTGGTGTTGAAATGTCTTCCTCCTGGTCTCCTATCCCCACCTGTCAAAGCTCTACTCTCAAGAGAACAAAGACACAGTTGTCCTTATTTACACTGGCAGCAGTGTAAATTGATGCAACCTTTAAAAAGATCCATTTGGAAATATATGTCAAGAGACAAAAATGTATACACAGTATTCTTGCCAAACAATTTTAAGCCTATGTGAAAGAATTCTAAGTTTGAAAAAGAACACTACAATCACTACGCATATTTACTGTAAGAAGAAATTGGAAATTGTTGAAAGATGATAGGATAGTTAAGTAAATAAAGCACTTCAATTCGGTGAACTATTATGTAGCTATTAACAATGACAGACATGAAGATTATGTGGCAACATTAAAAATGCTTATAATATAATGGTAAATGGAAAAACATAATAAAATTGTATGTTGGGTGTGATTACAACTCTGCAAAATTATACATGCAGGGAAAAGACTGAAGTATACTAAAATGTTAAGCGTGGTTATTTTAGGGTAGTGTGATTATGGGTTATCTTACTATTTCTCCTTTGACAGAATTATATAATATAGTAATATTAAAGTTCCACTGAATAGTGTATAATTAGTAAAGATGAATAAAGCAGGAATGCTACTCATTTAAAATGTCAAGTTCTTCATAAAAAGTTTTCCACTCTTCCTTCAAATGGAACTTTCCATCTACCTAAAGTCCATAGCCCAGAATAAGCAGAAGCCTGGGGGAACAGGATGGGTTGGACATAAGGACGGGGTGGGCTGAGCTGTGGGTGAGGAACAGGGAGCCAAGGGGATCCAGAGACAAGTCGGAAATCAGAAGCCAAGAGACTTCAGCCCAAAAGGTCTGGGCAGAGTCCTGGTAAGAATGCACACGTCTAAGACTGGAATGAGAAGTGCTTCTGTTTGGAGAAGATGGTAAGAAGAGCCTGAAGAAACCCCTTGTGATGGTAAAATTGTATGTGTCAACCTGGCCAGGCTAGAGGACCCAACTGTGTGGTCAAACCCTAGTGTAAGGTGGTTGTTGTGAAGGTGTTTTATAGATGTGATCAACATCTACAATCGCTCGACTTTAAATAAAGGCAGATTACCCTCCCTAATATGGGTGGACTTCAACCAATGAGTTGAAAGCCTTGAGAGCAAAAGCCGAGGTTTCTCCGGGAAGAAGGAATGCTTCCTCAAGAATTCCTTGTGGGACATAGAAATCAAGCCTAAGTTTCCAGCCTGCTATATCCTTTAAGGATTTCAGACTTGCCACTCTGAAACACTGCAAATCAAATTATCCCGGTTAGATGTATCAGTGACTTGGAGGTCAAGCCTCAGGAGGGCTGGAGCAGTCAGTGCTGGCTCGCCTGAGCCTTTTCTTAGGAGCTTGCAGTAACTGTGCTTTGGGCTGGGCGTCCCAGGGTGCTCTGTGAACAGGTCAGGGTCTGTTCTCCTTGGGATTCGATGATGTGTACGGAGCAGGTTGAACAAATCCTGTGAAATCAGGTCCACTCCTTCTGCTTTGGAGTTTTCTATTGAAAGACAATCTCAACCTTAAGTCACTGGCTCCAGGAAATTTCCAGGTGAGAGAAGTTCCCTACTGTTGCTTTCCAAGAGCCATGTTTCTTTATTTGTTAATTCATTCAGTATCAGTGAATTGTCTCTAGTAGAAAGTGTTGGCACTACAAAGGAGACTAAAACATGTAGATTGTATAAATTATACCCAGCCAGAATTAAGTCCTGTTTCATCAAGTTGTACAAAGGTCATTAAGTATGAAAACAATTACATAGTTGTAGGATCATTTATTCATAGTATACTTAAACCCATGCTTGCACATACACCTAAACACACACACATCACAGGGTAATACGAGGATTTGGAGAATTATGACAATAAGAATTGGGGAAACAAGTGTAGAGGCATTTGAGCATCACAGTCAAGTGAGCCATTTAGTAGAAAAGTCAGTGGGCATTCAAACCAGCCTGATTTGGAATCAGATTCTTTACTACTTGCTAGATGTGTGACACATCAGTAAATGATAACCTCTCTGAGCCTGTTTTCTCGTTTATAAAATGAAGACAAATAAAATCTGTCTCAGGATACTTGTGATGGATAGATATGATGACAAAAATGGAGATTTCTAGCTCAGTGACTGATGCATAGTACACACAAAATAAAACTTGGTTTATCTCCTTTCTTAGTTTCATGGACTACATTTAGGTTTGAGCAGTGATTTATAAATAACTCACTACTTTTTAAGAATGATGCTTGAATTTACCCTCTTTGTCCTATTTTCAGTTCCAGTCTGCTGAAATTTCACTTGAGCCTCACAGGCTTTCCACCTGCGCCTCTTCCCCACAGGTACGGACGGTATACCAACACCATTCTCAGAACCAGTGTTTAAGAATATAGTTGGGGATTAAATGCCCCCTAGTGGTCATGTGAGGCAAAAATTCAAGCCAGATGCTCAATAGTGAGTAGAGGGAATAGGTGAATTTGGAATTTTTCAGTGACTAGAGACTGTTTTAAGCTCAGTTAAATAGTTGTGGGATTATGACTAATTGGTTTTTAACCTCAAGTTACTGAGGTCACGCAGTGACCCCAGCTTCCTGCAGAGCAGAAAATTACAACCTTGGTCTGAGAGGGATGAATTGCAGTGTTCTCTTGACGATGCTGATGCTGCCATGGGGCTGATACCTGGGATTTGACTCCATGCGATATGCTTCCAGAGCCAGAAGGATTTCCATGAGGCCAGGCATTAAGTCTGAGTCACCATTTTGGACTGAAATTTTATCTTCCCCATAGAAAGTGATTAATAAATATCTGATGGATGAATATATGGTTGATGACAAGGACAAGGGTACTTATAAGTATCGTAAGAGGTTACTTGAAATGAAAATCATCTCAGGAAATACAGGACATTTAGCTGTATGACTTGTTGAAACTAGATATGTCAGATTTGTCTGGAGAGGAAGACATGATTTATTCAAATCCAAGGAATAATAATCCTCTTTTCCTTTGCAGTCCCGGAAACTGAAAACAAACAAAACCAAACAAAGACAAACAAAAAAACTCTAAGGTATCTTTAACAATCACAGAGTGAATAGGAACTAACATTATTTGAGCGAATCACTTTTTAATCTAGCACCTGACTGACTTAGTTTGTAATGTATAATAGGTACTCAGTAAATAGGTACTCATTGGTCAGGCTGCCAATCGTCACAGCCTGACTGATGAGATGACACTGTCCTCATTCTTATAGGTGAGGAAGTAGGGCTCAGAGAAGTTGATATCTAGGATACCTGGCTTATAAGCGATACAGATGGAGTTTGAACATGGCTTTGCTTGACTGAAAGTCCATGCCCTGCTTACTGTAGTGGCTTTCTGCTCGAATATTAGGCCAGAGACGGTGAAGCTGCCTCATTTCTTTTCAATTTTCAAGTGAGAAACAGATCTTCATTTTCCTTCTGACCCAAACTTGTCTGAAGCTGGGTTTTTGGAGCTGAGTCGGTTTCATGACTGTCTTCCCCAGGACTGAGAGTAAGGTCAATGCTCAGTATGTGTTTGGATGGATGGACTCTGGAGTAACGTGTGGCTTCCACACAGCAGAAGTCGTAAATATCGCACAAGATGCAGCTGCATCGTCTGCCCCAGGGATCACAGGGCTTTCTCTACCCTTTACATTTTTATGTTTCATTTTATGGTTCCTGTTATTTCTGTGATGTTGAAGATGAATATCTCAAACACAGGAAGGAGAGAATACATCATACTTCCCAAGAGAGGAAATGAAGTCTCAGAAGGTTATGATTCAGCCTCAGTTCTCAGCCAGCAGTCCAAGAAGCTCTGCTGTCCTGTCACTGAGACCAGTGTACCACCTGTCATTCACAGCATCAGGCTCTGAGGTCTGCTCCAAGCCTCAGTAATTGGCTTAGGTGGGTTGGAATACCAAAAGCAGAGCTCTGAAAGCATCTAATTCCATTGAGGCTGAATCACTATGTAACACAGGGAGCACACAATCTGAAGTGAGATAGGCAGGAGCAGACTGCAAAGCTTTGGATTCCCAAAGCTGCCTCATTAGACTTGGGGAATGAGATGCATTGAGGATCTGTAGACCCTTGGGCAGTGACCATTTCTGAACCATCGGAAACCTGTCATTCAGGAGTTTGTCCCAATTTTTCCCTGTGTCTCGCGCTACCTGCTGCTTCAGAAGCATTGCCAGGTGGTCAGCAATCACTAAGGAGGTCAAGCAGGAGGCACGGGGGTAGGACCAGGCTTGCTCACGGGAGCCTCTGCCTCGGCTACCTCCCCACGACCCCCTCCTCCTGCCGATGCCCCTTTGGAAAATCTGCATTTTCACCACCCTCCCAGTAACCCAGCTTGGAGACATCCTTGCAAATACCATGGAATTATTGTCATCACAACCACCTATCTGCACTCACATTTTCTAGCTGTTTTACCTGGACCTCTGGGAATTCCGTCTTGGATTACTTTCAGGATAGCCTTCATTGCTAATACTCAATTATGAAAAAATATATAACGAGACTTTTTAATTAGTCACTTAAATTAATTTAAGTAATTAGTTTATTATTTATAAATAAACTATATATTTATAGTTTATTATTTAATTAGTTTAATTAAATTACAAAAAAATTAGAGAATTACATAAAGCTGCATGTAAGTGTGGATGTTAATTCCAGTCTTATATTTTTGTAAGGCTCTTAATATCATTTTAATAGGGGTCTTGAACAGAAATGTAGGTTGCACCCTCTGACTAGGGGCTGGTAGGACCAGCTGGCAGGAGGCCTCCTGTATGTAGAAGAGAGAACATGAATGGAATGGGAAGTATTGTCGCAGCCTGGGTCTGTTGAGGTGGACGGCAGGGCTGTGGACCAAGATGGTCCCAAATATCAATGGTTGGGCACTAAGTGTCATCCTGTGATCTCTCATGTAGTGTACCAGAGGGGGAAGGCATTTACCCTGAAGGGAGAGCCTTGGCATATACCTATACGATGGTGTAGAAATGATACTCAGGCCCGAAGTAGGAAGCTGTCCTTGAAGTCATGTTGCTGTGACAATGATTATACTGGTTTACAGTCTGTATAATCAAGCTCAACAAACATTTATTGAGAATCTAGCAGCTAAGTTCAACATACGTTGGGAACTTTACCGTAGTTCCACAGAAGTTCCATAGTACCATAGAAGGAAGGCTAGGACAGGGAGCTTCTAGTCTGGTGGTAGAGGCATATATGTAAACAAAAATTTTCAGTGTGAACTACTGTAATGGAGATGCTGTAGGATCCCCAATAAGGGGCATGTGGTAGAACTTGAGGAGGGACTGGTCATGGTTGGTCAAAAGGTATATCCTGGAGAAATTAATATGTGAGTTGAGTCTGAGAAATGAGTAGAAGTAGCCAAACAAACAAGTAGGTTGCTTGGCAAGAGTATGCATGAAGGCAGACTGAAAACTTTCAGGTTAGTGATGACAGACAGGGACCATCCATGAACGTTAAGTGTGGTCACAGATCAGAGAAAGGCTTATAATGAGAAACTGGACTTGTGTCCTAAAAACTATTTCAAAAGTGGAGAAAGGTCCACACTGAGTCTTTGTCCTTAGTTAAAAGAACTTGCTACCAAGAGAAAAGATTCCTCCCCATCTGGAATCTTCCCCAATTGTCTTCATTGCATGTACTACCTTTGCCCTACTTCTCAACACCATCATCATAGGTGACAGAATACAACTTTAACTCCCTCAAACTGGGGCTGAACAAGAAAGCAATTCACTGTCTAACATTTATTTCTTAGTTTAGCCTCCAGGACATATTGAATAACTGTATTATTCAATACAGCTCTTTCTACTCTGACCAGAAAGGGTTAGTTACTAGTCTGGAGTATTTGATCATTACTGCCATGGGTCATATTTCGAGTTTAATTAGCAGTGTTAACTTCCCACTGCCTAATTCTTCTCATTCATATCAGGCTTTGGTGCAAATCAGGGACTGCCTTTACATGACAGGCTGATTCAGCTTTCTGGTTACTAGTGAATCGTTGAATTTCACCAAAAACAGAAATGCACGTGTCCCACATTCATTTTAATGTGAGTCCCTTCTTGTGATTCGTTCTTGAATCACAAAATGACCTCCAGATTAATCACAAATAGGGTACACTGGAAGCTTTGAGGCAATTAAATTCTGGGATTCCATCTGAATTCCCATAGTATATCAGACCACAGATGCTAGAAATCATCTTAAAACCCACTGGGCTCCAGTCTAGGTAGAAATTAATATTGTTGAACAAATAAATGAAGTGTCTGCTGTGTACCAAGAACTGAGATTAACATTTAAATTGCTATTTGGGCTCTAGATCCTTGAAACATAGAACACTAACATTTGGATAAATTAGGTCCAAATCTCTACAATGTAGTAGAAACCAAAGTAATTCTATGTAATAAAAATACCAAGAAACTATTCTTCCTCATGATCCACATAATTAAAAAAATAACACTGTGGGAATTTGTTTTCTGTTTTGGAGGTGCTACTCAACAGGGAAAGTGTCCAAGGAAACTTCCCCCTGAGGGCTTATCTCAGCTCAGACCATGATACAATCAATCTGTCATTTCCAGTCCTTCCAGGAGGCTCAAAATCAGGTAGCTAGGAGAAATCTGGGGGAGCGAGCAAATGGAAGGACAGAAGCAGATGTGAGGCCAGGGCATGGAGCTGAACATCCTGGTAGATGAGAACAGGTGGGGGAAAGGGGCGT
Organism: Lagenorhynchus albirostris; assembly: GCF_949774975.1. Classification (NCBI taxonomy): domain Eukaryota; kingdom Metazoa; phylum Chordata; class Mammalia; order Artiodactyla; family Delphinidae; genus Lagenorhynchus; species Lagenorhynchus albirostris. Next base: position 42,367,013 of record NC_083102.1, read on the forward strand.
GAGAAGGGCCCTGTATGATTCCAGGGAGATGGTTCTAGTCCTATATTGCTACTCTTGGCGGCTTCATTTTCTGTGCATCTAAATTGGGTGGCTGGTCAACAGAGTTTAAAAAGCTAATGATTAGTGTACATCCAATGACCGCTGGTCATCTGCCTTGGTTTCCACTGCCCTCCCATTCTCTTGCCTGTGTTTCTAGTCCCCTACATGCTATCTGATCCCCTACATGCAAGCCTCCCCAGCCCAGGGTTGAACATTAATCCTTCCACCTCTCGTTAGTCACTTCATAGGCTCCCTGGGAGCCTATCCAAAGTCGACACATGCAGGCACCTGCCTGACTCCGAGCATCACTCCCACTCCACCCGAGCCTCTTGGATTTCGATGGAGTTGGCCACATCACCTTGGGCCTATGCTTAGGAGCCCTGGTTCCTAGCAGAGGCTAGTGCCCTGGGCCAGGTTGATTCTCTAAGCCGGATGCCTGCCTCTGTCTAATCCACCTACCTACTATTCTCAACTTAACATGGAAGCCCAAGTGCACTTTATGGTTCAGCCCATCCCAATGATAATAGAAAAATGACACAATTGGAAAACGGAGTTTTAAAGGAATAGATAATTCACAGGTTGCATGCTTAATCCAGAAATCACTATTAAGATACTAATTGGGGGTCAGAGTGGGGAAAAACTTCTAAGAGGAGCAATATGAGAGAGGAGAGAAAGAAATGAATTAGGAGAATCACTGCATTCATCACTAAATTCCTGAATTCTGCTTTGGCTCTGAAAGTGTGTAAACTTCATTATTTAAAGACTGCATCCCTCTTGCACCCAGACAGTTCATTACTAGGGAGACGCTGGCAGGTCTTCAGACCCTTCGATGTGTGATTCTTGGGGGCCAAGTGCATTATCTGGAACCTCCTCTTCCTCCATTTGGCCTGCTTTACCATCACAAAGGTGTCTGCTTTCAGATGCCTCTTAGAGCCTCCCTTGTGATTTGTCTGCAGAGGAAATAGAACCTTTCATTTGCTCTCATGGAACTGCGACTTGCAAAATATTTTTGAGACATTACATAGTGTATTTTACATGATTATTTTGTTGATTCTGATAATAAAAGTAATAGGTGCTCACTGTCAAAAAGTTAGTGAAATATTTTAAAAGTGCAAGGACAAAACCCCATCTGCCAGAGAGAATTTCTCACTTTCCCATTTTTGGTATATTCCTTTTTATATTTTCTGGCTATATATCTGGATATGAATAGTATTTATATATCTGTAAAACTTGGAATATATTATATATGCAGTTTATTGTGCTTTTTTAAAAAGTTTAACATTGAATAAGGAACAATGATTATTATAGGTGCATAATATTTCTTAATATTCCATCCTGTGGCTGTGTCACAATTTCACTTTTCTATTGTCAGATATGTACTCAATGAAATAATCTAACACAAATGACTATGTCTAAAGTTTCCTTGAATATTTCTTTACTATTCTTAAGGTTTAATCCTGCAAGTAGACCTACTAAGTCCAAGTGTAAATGTACTGTTTATGCTTGCTGTATATTACCAAATTGCTCTCTAGAAAAGTTGGGTTAAGTTGTCCCGATTTACTTTCCCACCAACAGTCTACAAGACTGTCACATGCTTTTGTAACATCTGTCTTTAATCCTTGCTGATTTGATATGTCTTATATTATGCTTCATGGTTAAGTTTGAATTGTTCCGACCACAAGCAAATAACATTTTTTTATACATTAAGTCGGCATTTAAACTAAAATTCTTTTTATTTCCTTTGCCTGTTTTTTCTGTTAGAAATATCTTTTTTCTCCTAAGAGCTTTTATATATTAAGGACTTTAGTCATGTTATATTTGTAGTACAACTATTTCATATTATAATATGTAATATTATGTTTATGTACATATAAATATTATATATTTATTTTTATTGAAAATACTTTTCTTTGTTTCCCCTTACATTTTTATTGTTAGGCTTAGAAAGTTATTGCTCATCCCAAAATTACTCTGCTAATTACGCTTTTTGCTGTCTATTTTGTAAAAACTTAGTTACGAAATCCAACAGAAATTAATCTTACAACTTTACACGAGGTAAGAATTATCACTCATCCACTCACTACTCTTATTGCCAAAACATTCATTTCTTCTTACTAATTTTTGTAGTGTCTTTGTAGTAGTAAGTTCATATATGTACTAGGATTTTATTTTCAGGGCAAATTATTATTAATCTTTCAATTACTGTGCTAATTCTAAAATGTTTTGCTTAATGCAGGTTTATATTTATTAATAACTGATAGAGAAAAATCCCTCTTCCTCATTAGCATCTGTATTCAAATCTCTTAGCTTTTCTTACCTTTTTTAAAAGAGCTTTTAAGTTATTTTGTCAAATTAAAATAGTCACATTGAAGATTTGATTAAATTTTTTAACATTATTAAGAAATTTGCAGAGAATTGACATCTTCACAAAATTTAGTCTTCCTATCCTGAAGCACCACATACCTTTTCATTTATTCAAATATTCTATATACTTCAGTAATGCTCAGCATTGTGAGTTATTGCTATCTTAAATTTGACTAGTGCTTTCTAGTTTATAAAGTACCCTTTTATTTTCATGATCCTCTCAACAAGCCGACCAGGAGTTCTGACTTTTTTCTAGACACTACGGTTCTTGTCCTGACTACCATTTAATCGCTGTGTGACCTTGGTAAGATCACTTTACCTCTCTGGGCCTCTCAACACGATGTTGAAGAGCCTTTTCTGAGGTATGTTCCAGGGGACATTGTCTTCATGGTGAGTATAATTAGAGGTAATACTGTAATGTTATGTGGTCAAATAAATTTAGGAAATTCAGGTTAAGCAGAATTAAACAGTTTTCTTTACTTTCCTGTGAATCATGTCAAGGTTATGCTTGCTTCTTATTTCTCTCCAACCACCTACTTCTATCTGTAGGAGAACTAGCAATGGAACTAAAAAGAGGAGGAGTCCGGGGACGTTTCTGCTCTGTGTACCTTTAAGAATGGGTAATAGTCTGGATGGGTGGAGAGTGTGGGAAGATGAAGAGTCTGTGAGGCTGGTCTTTGAGGAGAAGGGCATTAGCCCACCCTCACCCCTAACCCCTTCTGGGTTGAGGGGACCCTCCCAAGAGATTAGTGAGTAGAACTTCTCCATGATCATCCTCCTTCTTCTCTCCCCACAAACTTCACCTTTCACATGAGATGTGGCTCCTTCCATTCTTCACCATCCTGCAGGGACATCATTATTGTTTTGCTTCCACAGCTGAGCTGCCTGGGTCCAGAGAAACCGTGTGATGCGGTAAGGGTAGCACCATATAGGATTGGTTTAGGGTCCACAGCCCATTTCTCACACTTTTCTTGGTTGTTTTAAACTGTCAGGAAGGGTTGTGATTCCTTGTGCTTCAGGGAGGAGAATAAAAATCCTCTTATTGAGCCATCATGAAAAAATGAGCCATTGTTTTGGGTAGTTTTTTGAACTAGTGTTTTTTTTGTGTTTTTTTTTGCAGTACGCGGGCCTCTCACTGTTGTGGCCTCTCCTGTTGCGGAGCACAGGCTCCGGACGTGCAGGCTCCGCGGCATGTGGGATCTTCCCGGACCGGGGCACGAACCCGTGTCCCCTGCATCGGCAGGCGGACTCTCAACCACTGCGCCACCAGGGAAGCCCTGAACTAGTGTTTTTAAAAGTACTTTTAGTATTTTTTTTTCATAGCATTACCTAAGTGAATCACATGGTCATCTGAAATGTGAAGAATAATTCTGAAAAATTTAGGGCTCTTTTCTTTGGGAAGGGGGAGAAACTTTCTCTTCCTTGGTTACTCGGAAACATACAATCCATTCTGAATCACTGTTTATAAAACTCTGTTCAATACCTTTGTAATCTAGAAAATAGCAGGATGAGAAACATGAGAAGAGCCAGGCCCTGCACCACCCAAAGGTAGAATATATGAAATGTCTATTTGACTCTCACTTTCAACGGCTTGGCTTCAGTACTCTGTGTAGTTTTGCACTTGGTATTTGTATCGCTTGGGAAAGTGTTCAGCTCAAAAGTAAAAGTAAGCCCACTTAACCATGGCTGAAACAAATAAAATTATTTTTTTCACATAATAAGAAATCTGAAGATAGGTAGCTGCTGTCCTAACTCATTGAAATTGCCTTAGCTTTTCTTTTGGGTTTGCAAATGGCTGCTGCAGCTCCATGCATTGTATCTGAATTCAAGGGAGGAAGTAAAATTCCAGCCACGTCTTTCTCTTTTTATCAAAAAAAAAGAAAAAAAGAGAGAAACCTTTATCAGAAATCTCATAGACTTCCAATTAGTTTCTCAAACTGTGCTACCTTTTACTACAAGGGAGTATTCTGCTGGGAAAGCGAGAAGGATGTTGAGATTAACTATGGGGTCAACCAAACAGCATTGCTATCTACAGGAGTCTATTCAGGACCTGTTCCTGAACACACTTTCCCCTTCTCCAGGCTCATGTAGTTCCTCCTTTCACCAATGCTGTTGATGTTTTCCAAAATTTGGTAGCATCCTCAATATTCCTCACTAGTACTAAATATTATATAGTAAAGATCCATGCTAAATGGCTAATGGTTGATGTCTACTTGTAAAGTAGAATAAAGAGGACCCTTGGAAAACATTCATGGAGCTATATCCTGAATTCTTCGTCAATATTTATGCTTAGCACAGTGCTAAGTCTATGATAGGGTTCATTGACTCTTCAAGACTCTCTGAGGGTCTTATCAAGGCATGACTGGTGGCACTGGAGGCAAGTGATAAAACAAGATACAGCTCCTGTCCTCATGGAGCATAGTTTGTAGACACCATGAGATAGATAACAAATGCATAGACATATAATGTCATTAAATCGAAGACTCTTGAGGAGGTGACGTTTAAGCAATACCTATGTTAAGTGAGAACTTCATTATTCTGTCTATTTTGATCCATACTTTGTGCTTTTGGAGGCTCCTCCATCTTGAATTCCGTACTAATCTTCTAAATCTGTATCCCGTTTCAGGTCCTCTGGGGGTTTTAGCATTACCTCCACTATGCTGTCGCTTGGGGGTTTATAACTTTTAAATGAAACATGCTTTGAGGAAAGTTACATCGCTGTAGAATACTTTTTATCAAGTAATACTTTATACAGAGGAAAACTCACCCTTTGAATGCTTAGTTTTGTGATTTTTGACAAACTTAACCGTCATTGCAATCAAGATGTAGAGTAGTTCGATAACCCAAAGACAGTCGCCTGCGCCCTTTTGTAGTCAACCTCTTCCCAGCAACCACTGATTTGTTTTCTGTTCTTAGAGTTTTGTTTTCTCAGCAACATCATGTAAATGAAATCATTATAGCATTTTGAGTCTGGCTCCTTTCACTTAGCATAATGCATTTGAAATTCATCCACGTTGTTTTGTGTATCTGTAAGTTTATTCTTTTTATTGCCAAGTAATATTCCATTGTATAGAGGTACTACAGTTTATCCATTCTCTAACTGCTGGACATTTGAGTTGTTTCCAGTTTCTGGCAATTTCAAATGAAGCCAGTATAAGTATTGACATACAGGCTTTTATGTAGATATAAGTTTTATTTTTCTTGGGCAAATACCCAGCAGTAGGATTTTGGGGTTGTATAATAAATGTATGTTTAACTTCTTAAGAAAATGGCAAAAAGTTTCCAAACTGTCTTTACCATTTTGCTTTGCCATCAGTAATGTATGATGGTTCTAGTTGCTTCACGCCCTGGCCAATTCTTGATATCATCAGTATATATCTATTTCAGCCATTCTAATAAGTGTGTGGTGGTATTTCATTGAGGTTTTATTTTGCATTTCACCAGTGATCAAGGATGTTAAGCATTTTTTCATGTGCTTAGTCACCATTTGGTGATATATCTGTTTGAAAGTTTCCTATTGTTTTAAGTTGGGATTTTTGTTTCTTTTTACTGAGCTTTAAGAATTATTTATATCTTCTGGATAAAAATTATTTATTAGATTTGTGGTTTATAGATATTTCCTTCTAGTATGTGGTTAGCTTTTTTATTCTCTTAATAGCATCTTTTAAATTATAGAAGTTCTTAATTTTTTTTAACATCTTTATTGGGGTATAATTGCTTTACAATGGTGTGTTAGAAGTTCTTAATTTTAACAAAGTCCAATTTAATAAATTTTTCCTTTATGGATTGTGCCATTAGTGTTGTATGTAAGAAATTTTTGCCTAATCCAAGGTCACAAAGTTTATCTCCTATATTGTCTTTTTATTTTATTTTAGGGTTGTTTTATTTTAGCGTTTACACTTAGGCATGTGATCCATTTGGGGTTAATTTTTTTGGGGTGTAAGGTTTGGGCAGGGGTTCCCTTCTTACATATGGCTATCCATTTATTCCAGCAACAATTTTGCTTTTCTCCATTGAATTGCCTTTTTATTTTTGTCAAAAATTAAGTGACTGTATATGATTGAGTCTATTTCTGGACTCCCTATTTGTTCCATTTCTGGTTGTCTATCCTTTCCTCAATACCACACTGTAGCTTTATAGTAAGTCATAACAAGCTAGTGTGAGTTCCCAAACTTTATTCTTTTTGAGAATTGTTGTGGCTGTTCAATTTACTTTGTCTTTCCACATACATTTTAGAATCATCTTATCAATTTGAGCCCCCATGTCATCGTCCTTCCCTGCCTCTGCCAATCTTCTCTAATTCCCCAAACCTGCATATGATTGGACAGGAAGTCCCACGGCTTCTTCCTGTCCACTGTCAGGCAATCCTCGTCTGAGCACTGACACCACTCATTGGGTCATTATAACTGACTCTCTTTCCTCAGTGTCCCCTCCCTACATCCCATCCAGCACTCTGCAGCCTGATTAATCTCTCTCAGTCACAGTTTTCACTGCTAACACTTTTGCTAATAAAACTTCAAAGATTTCTTCTTGCCTATAAGGAAAAAACTCCATATTGTTTAGTCTAATGGTCCACTTGGGTCTTTTTATCTCTCTCTTTTATCTAAATTCAAAGCTTCTGTTTACCTGTCTTCAATGAAGAGTGACTTGATTTTCTATGTAGAAATCCTCCTTTTTTTTTTTTAATTCCCACTTCATTTATTTTTTTTACATCTTTATTGGAGTATAATTGCTTTACAATGGTGTTAGTTTCTGCTTTATAACAAAGTGAATCAGCTATACATATACATATATCCCCATACCTCCTTCTTCTTGTGTCTCCCTCCCAGCCTCCATATCCCACCCTCTAGGTGGACACAAAGCACTGAGCTGATCTCCCTGTGCCATGCGGCTGCTTCCCACTAGCTATCTATTTTACATTCAGTAGTGTATATATATCCATGCCACTCTCTCACTTTGTCCCAGCTTACCCTTCCCACTCCCTGTGTCCTCAAGTCCATTCTGTACATCTGCATCTTTATTCCTGTCCTGCCCCTAAGTTCTTCAGAACCATTCTTCTTTTTTTTTTTTTTTTAGATTCCATATATATGTGTTAACATAAAGTATTTGTTTTTCTCTTTCTGACTTACTTCACTCTGTATGACAGACTCTAGGTCCATCCACCTCACTACAAATAACTCAATTTCCTTTCTTTTTATGGCTAAGTAATATCCCATTGTATATATGTGCCACATCTTCTTCATTCATCTGTTGATGGACACTTAGGTTGCTTCCATGTCCTGGCTATTGTAAATAGTGCTGCAATGAACATTGTGGTACATGACTCTTTTTGAATTATGGTTTTCTCAGGGTATATGCCCAGTAGTGGGATTGCTGGATCATATGGTAGTTCTGCTTTTAGTTTTTTAAGGAACTTCCATACTGTTCTCCATAGTGGCTGTATCAATTTACATTCCACCAACAGTGCAGGAGGGTTCCCTTTTCTCCACACCCTCTCCATCACTTATTGTTTGTAGATTTTTTGATGATGGCCATTCTGACCGGTGTGAGGTGATACCTCATTGTAATTTTGATTTGCATTTCTCTAATGATTAATGATGTTGAGCATTCTTTCATATGTTTGTTGGCAATCTGTATATCTTCTTTGTAGAAATGTCTGTTTAGGTCTTTTGCCCATTTTTGGATTGGGTTGTTTGTTTTTTTGATATTGAGCTGCATGAGCTGCTTGTAAATTTTGGAGATTAATCCTTTGTCAGTTGCTTCATTTGCAAATATTTTCTGCCATTCTGAGGGTTGTCTTTTCATCTTGTTTATGTTTTGTTTTGCTGTGCAAAAGCTTTTAAGTTTCATTAGGTCCCATTTGTTTATTTTTGTTTTTATTTCTATTTCTCTAGGAAGTGGGTCAAAAAGGATCTTGCTGTGATTTATGTCATAGAGTGTTCTGCCTATATTTTCCTCTAAGAGTTTAATAGTGTCTGGCCTTACATTTAGGTTTTTAATCCATTTTGAGTTTACTTTTGTGTATGGTGTTAGGTAGTGTTCTAATTTCATTCTTTTACATGTAGCTGTCCAGTTTTCCCAGCACCACTTATTGAAGAGGCTGTCTTTTCTCCATTGTATATTCTTGCCTCCTTTATCAAAAATAAGGAGACCATATGTGTGTGGGTTTACCTCTGAGCTTTCTATCCTGTTCCACTGATCTATATTTCTGTTTTTGTGCCAGTACCATACTGTCTTGATTACTGTAGCTTTGTAGTATAGTCTGAAGTCAGGGAGTCTGATTCCTCGCGCTCCGTTTTTCTTTCTCAAGATTGCTCTGGCTATTTGGGGTGTTTTGTGTTTCCATACAAATTATGAAATTTTTTGTTCTAGTTCTGTGGAAATCCTCCTTTTTAATTTGCGTATGCCTCGTTCTGTCACTTCCCCCTCACCCCTGTCTTTTCTCCCCTTATCTAAGTGACTGCATTCTCTTCCCTTGTATCATAATTATTGGCTGTCTCTTTCCCCCATTACACAGAATTGTCTGAGAATGACATACCTGTTTTGTTCATCTTTGAAACCCCAGTGCCTAAAGTAATAGTCAAGCCCATCTGTGATTCTCAACTGGGTAAGGTAAAGGGGTACATGACATATGGGGAAGAAAAGAATACAGTTTCAAAGATTGTATTCTGCATGTTTATACTTTGACTTATTTTTAGATATGATATTTAATTTATTTTGAAATTTAAATTGAGAGAGAAATATTTATGTTTATCTATCGTTGTTAAGAATTTAAAAGGCTGAAATCACCTTAGTAATATTTGTTGAATGAAAGCATTAGTTTCCCAGCCCCTTAGAACAGTGATAAATCCTCTTTGGCTCCCTAGTCCCTAGTATAGGGTCCTACCCAGCAAAAGCAGTTGTAGTCTCACTGTTCACAGCAGAGACACATTTTCTGCTTGAAGTGTCCAGAGGCAGCAGACAGGAACGATGTGTGACTACCTGATTGAGATTCTAGTAGACAAGGCTGACACATTCACCCCACTGGAGCAGATTCTGTTGTCCACAGGTGGTGCCCTCTGCCCTCTGCACTTTGCAGAAGATCTCTGTGGCTGAGTTTCTATAATCAGGCATCAGAACACATAAGTGGAGAGCAGGGATGTGAATGTGAACACCCTTTTCCAAAACCTGCCCGATGTCTTAGGTCTCAGAAGTGGATGGCTTCCAGGTCTCAGATGTGGAACCAGAGCTGGTGGCAAGGGAAGGGGAACAGACAGATCTTGGATGTTGTTTGCTTCAGGTCTAATGACCTGTCTATGCATCCTCCCCGCCAATAGGGCATGTTGTGGTGTCAGGAATTTCCTAAAATCATGGTACCTTTAAGTTCAAACCCAGTGGCTTGTAGAATAAGGATTAAGACTCCATCCACTCTAATGTGTTCACACGAATTTACTGAGACCTTTGGAATAAACTTGCTATACAGATTGTTTCTTGATATGCCCTTTCATTCAACAAAATATTTTTTGACCATTTGTCTACCATGTGTCAGGCACTACGCTAGGGGTAGTGGGATCTAGAGCTGCCTTAAAATGACTGACATCTTGTGTGTGTGTGTGTATCTGTGTATGTGTGTGTTGGATTATGTTTATGTGCACACGTATGTCTGTATGTGTGTGTAGGCAGACATGCATGTCAAGAGATGAATCTTGTTGCACAGAGATTTGAAGTGCTTTGGAAGCATAAGAATAGTGATGATGCTGATCTACTAAACAATCTGAATTCTTTACAGATGAGGGGGCAATTGAGCTTAGATGTGATATCAGAAGAAAAAGCTATGAGAAAGGCATTCCTGCCAAAGGTAATATTTCCCTGGAATATGGTATTCAGTGCAGCATGGTACAGGAGGAGAGGAGAGGAGATGGGGCGGGGGTCCAGTCAGACTGTGCAGAGCCAGAAGGCCAGGCTGAAGAGTTTGGGTTTTATTGTGCAGAAGGTGAAGGTCAGACCAAGCTTTACAGCAGTGTCCTATGTTCCCCTCACTGGGGGCATTCAGTTAAGCTACATCTCCTATGCCCATCAGCTAATTAATTCTTGCCAATGGAATCAGAGTCAGTCATGTGTCATTTCAGGCCAGAGCAGATAAGAGAAGCTTAGCCATCTCCCTTGGAAACTGCTTGTGCTAGAAGGCAGAGCTACAAGTTGATCTACCTGCAACTGGGACGTGAGAGAAAAATAAACTTTTGACGTGTTAAACCACTGAGATTCAGGGTTAACTCGTCACAACAGCCCTCTGAAGGACACTTAATTCTCAGAATCATTTGTCAGGTAAGTAAACCAAGGCACAGGTAGATGCAAACTTCCCCATGGTCACAGCTCGATGGTGGTGGCGCTGGGACCTGACCCCAGCAGTCTGACTTTCCAGCCTGTGCCTCACTACAGTGATGGGGAAGAGTCGAGAGCCTGAGTTTACCTGGGGATGACTAGGCTACTTCTTCTGCCATCAGCTAGACTGAGAGGTCCAGAGAGAAGCTAAGTTCAGTTACAGAAAATAAAGTTACATTTCTTGTCCACTTGAGAACATAGCTTGAAACATTCTTACCCACTCTATCAACAGGAAATGATTTCAAGGATGACGGGGTGACATTTTTTTTTGAAGCATTAATGGATATGCTCCTTTCTTCTTCCTTGAGAAAACCTCCCAGAGTCCAGGCAGCCAGAGAGCTCTACCCGATCTGCCCTCAGGGCAGTCTTTACTCCAGCAGTGCAGACAAAGAGACACAAGTCAGCCCGGGGCTTTCAAAAATACCTCATGGAGGATATCACAAGTAGCTTGAAGAGAAGTGTCTTTTTCCTTTGCAAGAGGATGTGTCATTTGAGCATTCAGAGCAGAGAGTCTGGAATAATAAATTTGTCAGAAAACAGTCAAGTCAGTTTCCCCACCAGAGAGAAAGCAGGCAGCAGGAGACAGGAGTGTCAGACGGTACAATAGTGGTACAGAATGTGAGAGGATATTGTATTGGCCCCTTATAAGGCTACCACAAAGAGAGGAAGAGACCAAGGCTGCAAGCACAGGATTAAAGGGTGCTGAGCTACACTTACTGTATAGGAACCAAGGGATGGCAGCCCCTGGGAATTTACCCAGATTTTTATGGCGTGGGAGTTGAATAGATACGATGGCCACGTGGGGAGAGAGAAGACCAGCCCAAATTTGGGAGGGAAGCAGTCAAACTTTTTATTCCCAGGAAGGATCCAGAAATTCAGCCAAAGTTGAGAGAGGGAAAGAGGGAGATGTGGGCACCCGTGTACCTGAAGGAAACGAGACAAAGGTATGCTGCAGCAGAAAGCAGTGCAGTCTGATCCGGGCCAGATGGGGATCCAGACAAGGGTGTGGAACTAGCATGACCACTTATGAAGCCCAGACAGTCCTCTTCATCTTAGCTGACGCCAACTTGCCCAGATTCCTCCCAAGGTCAGCCTCCCTCCCTCACTCTGACCACACACATGTGAACACACATGCTGTAGAAGCATCATTCCTAGAGCTTAGATGCCTTTCCTGAGTCAGAAAGTGGGAAAACCCTTCACAGGCTGGAAAACTCTGCAATTCTGAGTTTACTCTGAATTAACTAAGATTGTTTCCTGGCATCAGATATATTAGTGACCCAAAGAGAAAGTTAGTTAAGGAAGTTACCCTTTCTCACACACTAGAGTACATAGCTTGGGAACTGCACAATAGCCTTGTGGAGCCAACAGATGACACACGTGCTTTTCTCAAGGACATGGAGTGAAAGTGAACATGGTAGAGCTGGCCCAGGGCAAGGGATTGGAAAGTGGTGTGCAGAAAAAGGCAGTGATAGCAGCTCTTTAATAATTATCTAACTGGGCAAAATTAGTAGTAATTTCCCTATGAACAGCCACATTATTCAACTCTCGAAACTCAAAATGAACATACTGAGTTAAACTGATTAGAAGAGGACAAAAAAATGTAAATGCAAGACCCTTGTTATAACTTGCAGGAGATACATTGGGAGGTCTAGGACTGAGGGCTCCTGGATTCCAGGAAGGGCATCCCTGACATTGTCCTGGGGTCCAAGCAGGAAGTGAGACAGGCAAGTCCTGCAGGGCTGTGATGGGACAAGAGGAAGGGTTCAGGGAAGCAGGCAAGTGGGCAGAGAGGAGCTGAAGTGACAGTCACTGAAAGTGAAAATGCTGGTACACAGTAGGTAGAGAGAATTCTTAGAAATGACTTGTCAGCCTAAATATAATAAAAACAAGCACAGTATACTTAAGCTTCTTAAATTAAGCTTTTCCTAAAGCTTAGTGTGAAATAATTGGGGCATGAGTTGAACTGGAATTTGCTTTTGTTATATTAATGGAGGAAGGGTGTGTTAACAAAATTAACAGTAAGACTGCAAGCAAAGGGTGCAAAACAAAGGCAACAAACTGTCCAATCACCCTCAAGCACTTAGAAGCAACCATTTACATATAAACAATAGTTAGACTAATTGCATATCATTTGTAATGACCCACTGAAGGAGATTCAATAAAAGATCTTCTTCAGGTGATATATTCACAGTCTTGGTTCATATTTCTCCCCTCACCTGAGAGTAATAAAACTGAGTTCATTTGCATTATTTTATAATTTTGGCAATTTACTAATTCAGGCAGGTTTCCCTCCCCGTTACTTTGAATTAATTTTCTCATCGTTAAGAATCAGGGATTCAGGAAACATTGCTAACGAATTCACAGTCAAAATTAAAGGCTATTGGGACTTCCCTGGTGGTCCAGTGGTTGAGACTCCACGCTCCCAATGCAGGGGGCCAGGGTTCGATCCCTGGTCAGGGAACTAGATCCCACATGCCGCAACTAAAAGAGCCTGTGTGCCACAACTAAGACCCAGCGCAGCCTAAATAAATAAATAAATAAATATTTTTAAAAAACAAAACAAAAAAATTAAAGGCTATTAAGAAGAGAGTTTCATCTTTGTCTTCCACTTGGACAGGCTTATATTCAGGTCCTCCATTCACTTTCTGATGAGCCAGGTCCCATCCTCCTTGAAAGCATCTGGTAGATTCTTGAAGCCCATATAATTGCTTAATGCTGGGGGCTAGGAATGGAGGAGGTGAACTGGATGAAACCTTCAACATATGAGAAACTGGAAACTGTGAAGGAAACTGGGGCCTGAGCTGAGAACCTTGAACCCAGGACCACAGAGCGTTAGTCATGTGAAGCCCAGGATAGAGGAAGGGGGAGTTGAACTCCCCTCTGCCTTCCCCGCTGATATCCAAGGACACACTTAGGTTGACAGAGTAGGTTAGAGCAGTGGGGAGCAGGTGTAAGATTTTGGAGATGGAGATGGGGAAGAAAGAAAAGGCTCTGAGCTTGTGAGGAAGGGGCTAGTAAGATCTAGACAGGGGTGTCTTGCCTCCTGCCAAGAGAGCTTTGGGTTCAGAGAAGTACAGGGCTACGTTGGTGACTAGGTTAGAAGTCCAGGCATGAAGACTCAGTAAGGCAGCTGAGGCTAGGTAAGGCGGCAACGGGGTGGGTATGGGTTCTCCAGGGCTTAAGCAGGTACGAGGTATGATGGCACAGCTACTTCTGTACCCACCCGCTGGCAACTATAACTTACCTTCATCACATTGGTTTAGAAATGGAATAAGGATGAGCTGAATGTACCTGCAAAGAAGGACCTCGGTGAGTACAGCTGATAGAGACCCAGCAGGGCAGGGGCTGATGTGTGGAGCAGCAGTTAACAAGACCCCCACCTCTGTCACTAAGAAAGCAAACTTCCTGTTGCCCAGTCTGACAACATGTAGACAGTGGACAGAAACAGAACACCACATTTCATTTATGCAATAAGTGTTTATTGAGTAAGCCTAGCATGGTGCTGATTTCTGGAGAAAACAGGAAACAAACATCAGGCATTCCTTTCACTCAAGGAGCTTAATAACTGTTACCCATTTACCTGATGCTTATTGCAAGAGCAGTTAAGGAGTGTTGGATTAAGTGGCAAGGAGAGAGGTACACTCCAGGTCACTACTGGAACTCAGAGGAGGGGTGGGTCAGGGGGGCTTCAGGGAGGAAGCAACCCAAGAGGAGCCTTAAAGAGTGGGAAGAATTTAGATAAACACAGGTGAAGATGGAAGGCAATTCCAGATGGGAAGATACAACATGGGCTGAGAATTAAATGAGATACTTCGCAAAAATCGTTTAGAAAAATTCCTGCCACCAGGAAAGCCCACAGCCAATGAAAGGTATGACTATTGCTCTTGCTATTAGTTCTGGTAAGGCTGTTACCATTTCAATTTTGATGACATTTTTACTGCTTTTGGAAAAGGCAGTGGAGATGAAAAGGACAAGTTTGGGAGACAGTAAAGAAGCACATTTCTGACTTTCTTCTTGAGAAGGTTGTGGGATAAAAGGGTGACAGTTTTCATCAGAACAAGAGTGCATCAGAGCTGTTTCTGTATCAACAGTGCATCAAAACTGCTTGTGCTCAAAGGGGACCATGGAAAAAGTTACACTAAGACACTTAAGCTAGTTCCCACCAACACCACTACTGACTTCTATGTAACTAAAAATCACTGTTTTAATGAATGATTATACCTCTCAAAAAATGAAACAACATTCTAAGCTCCTGGCCAGACATATTTACTCTCTTTCTGCTCCTCTCCTTGTCTAATGGCCCAATTTCTTGAGAGAAAACTTATTAATAGAAATGAGATGAAAACGATGTGATGTTCCTTAGTGCCTGGAGATGATGTTGCTAGCACAGAGTACAAACACCAGAAGAGACTGAGCAGGGATTTGTTTGTCCACATACTCAGAACATCCCCTTAGGAGCTGTATTCAAAAAATGGCGAATGAGATTTCAGCTGAGAATGATTATTGCCTGAATCTCAGAACAACTGCCTTATTGCTGATTATTATCCCTCTTGCAGTGGCCCGTCTCTCTTCATTCTGTTTGCTGTCATGTTCTATCAATATCAAAGAGGCTGCAGAGGCAGCATCGCTGAGAGGAGTGGTGTGTTTCCTGGGTGCAAAAAGCCTGCTTCTTTAAGAATCTCTGGACCTGCAGGCTGATTTCATAGAGGGGATTATTCAGTCAACAGTAAATGGCCCCAAACTCCAATTTCAGCTTCTATTTTCTGTCGTGGAGCCAGGCAGCTGGGCTGTGTGTGAGCATTCATGCGTTAGGAGGTGGTGCCTGGGGATAGGTCCCGTGCAGTCAGCTGAAGTGACTTGTTCGGCTCTGCTTTGCTATATTGTCTCTTGGTCTCTCCAGCACCAGTGAGGCCGGCTCCTGGGACAGCTCCCTGCTGAAAGTTTTATTCTGAGTGTTGGCAAAGAAGCAAAGCTCCAACGTGGCTATTACAGCAATTCTACTTTGTCAGTAAAAAATAATAATTTCAAGAACACCCAGAGGATTAAAAAAAAAAAAAACTGCTAGAATTTTTCCTGAAGTATTTTCCTTTTTGGTATAAAAGACCAGTTTGAGCCCCGGGAACTAGTGTAACAACTGAAAGCACCATCAGGCAGCCTGTGAAGTAACCTGACGTCCCAGCATTCCCATGCAAGAAGCAGGACACTGTTTTCCAGATGCCCGGTTTGTTCCTGACCACAGTCTTGTTCAGAAGAGGAAACAGTATTAGCTTAATGAGGACATTTTCCTCAGTGTGGCCCTTGGATACTTTGAAGGTGAAACTCACTGAACTCCGGTTTCCTCATCTGTTTTAGGAGGGCAACTTGTTGCAAACAGTGACATCACCAGCTACAGTCAAAGACCCTATTTCTTACTGATGTTCAATGCAAAGACTCAACAAAGAAAGTGTGATCCTTCCTTCCTTCCTCAGCGCTGTCTCTCACTGCATCAGGTACTGTCCTGGGCAATGTGGGCTTTCCACTCCTCTGATGTTCCTAGCAAAAAACTCACAAAAGTAACCCTTACAAAAAACAGACATTTCAAGCACTACTACAGGATCAATTAAAAGTGCTTTCAGGGACTTCCCAGGTGGTCCAATGGGTAAGACTCCATGCTCCCAATGCAGGGGGCCAGGGTTCATTCCCTGGTCAGGGAACTAGATCCCACATGCATGCCGCAAAAAGGTCCCGCATGCCACAACTGAGGCCCAGCGCAGCCTAAATAATAAATAAATAAATATATATATATTTTAAAAAGTGCTTTCACCTAAGGAAAAGGGGAAAATTAAAAAGTCATCCACTCATGAATGTTACTCATGATTCACACATTTGCAGCAGCAGCAGAAAAACAAACAACAGACCCCACCAGTATTCTTAAGAAATTACAATATAGGTCCTTGCACAGTATGAAAAATTCATTGCTTTAGATCATCAGTTTTTTGTTTTAAACTCTTTTCAGTAAAGAAAATAAACTACACTAATTCACAATATTGGCTACACTCTTTTAACTCAGTCTAACATTCTACTTTGTCTTATGACTTAAAATCAGTGTTCAGAGTGGACGGCAGGAAACTCACCTTAAAGGAGTAGTAGAAGGAGCCCCGTTCCTCTCCTTCCACCACTGCAGTGAAAGTCACTGTTTCTGTGCAGAGGATGGGAGAATCCAGTGTCTGCCCAGTCCCGTTGGACTTGGGGCTGCCCTCCGTGAGGTGGGGCTGAGCCCAGCTGTCCCTGCGCCTGCTGCCGGGGACAGAGTCCTGCCCTCTCGTGAGAGCGGGGCAGCAGCTGCAGCTCTACACCTCCCCTGCCTCCCTAAGCTTCTGCTGGAGCTCAGCTGAGCAGAGACAGGGAGCCCTGTGGAGCCCACCTCACTAGAGAGCCCTGCCTGCTTCCTGAAACCACGTGCTGCTCAACACCCCACATTCCCACCCAGCACAGGGGGCCTGGTCCCCAGAACAGGCAGGAGCCCCTCACAGCGATCCACGTGGTTCCCCAGACAGGCCTCCCTGCTCAGTTGTACTTTTCCTCACTTCCAGGACAGACCGCCACACATCTGCTCCAGCTTCAACAATATAGGAATTTGGACTCAACAGACAGTCGATTCATTCAGGTCATGTTTGCATTTCTGAAATCAAATCATAATGATGCATTTGTTTCAGCTGAGGGTGCCTTCTGACTTAAAATCCTCACCCAGCCATTTACTTAGTAGCCTGTATGTTATTTCAGTAAATGTGGGCAAAGAGCACATTTGTATTTCACACCCGTGGTTCTATTCTAGGTTTTCAGAGGGCAGTGCTCAGAAAAGCCTGGGGTCTGTGTTTGTCAGTCAGCCATGACCCCTTGTGATGCGACTGGGATTGGTGCCTGTTAGATACTCTTATCACCTTGATGTTGTTTTATTTGATCTTCAAAACAACTCTGCGAGGTAAGCAGGGAACATATCTTTATGTTCTCATTTTACACTAGAAGAGACTGCCTCTCACCATGAAATGACTTGCTCAGATCCCACAGCTGGTATGGAAATGAGATGATAACTCATTTCTTCAGAAATTCCTAGACAGAGGTGCTTTTACTGTAACATACACTGATTTGCATCAAATCTCAAGGGCCTATTGAGGCATGAAGTTAACATGAGTAAGGGGAGCAGGCCAGGTGCAAAGCAAGAGGACTAAGCTGCTTGTATTACAACCAAGCATGATACCTGGTAACTTATACTGAAAATGTTCTGTGAGCCATATATGCACAGCCACTGGTTAACGACACCTAGTATAAGAGGTAGTGATGGTCATAGAAGAATATAGCCCCCATGATATTTCCGGGGAAAGTTGTAGCATAATCCATCCCGCCTAGGAAGAGTACAGTGTGATAGAGATGAGAAGATATTAAGTCTATACTGAAGGGGTAGCAAATAGGAGGGAGCTGTTCAGAAAACAGGATGAGCTGTGAACTCTTAGGGAAAGGGTGAAAACAGGACGACAACCCAATAGCAAAATGAGCAAAGAGTATTCTCACTGGCAAACATGAAAAAAGTGCTTAACCATTAAATAAGAAAAACAACTTAAGACAGAATTTTTATTCATTGGCATAGTGAAAACTAGGGTCTGACTACCCCAAGTGTCGACAAAGATGAGAAGAAATGGGTGTACATTTTTACTTCTGGTGTGAGAGTTAGCTGATATGGTCGCCTTGAAGAGCAATTTGTCAGTATCTGGTAAAGCTGAAATTACACGGTCTATAATTTCCATCTCTTTATCTGGGTTCCTTACATGTATTTAATTTAGGAAAATTCACTGCACTACACACATGAAATGCATGCACGTTTTTTGTAGGTCTGTTTTACTTCAATAAAAATTTATAAAATGAAATCTGTGAGAAACTTCTGGGGAAGGACAGAAGTCAGTTAAGTCATAGTGTGGTCAGGATGAAGAGAGAGAAAATGGTAGATGCCATGGACAGGGAATAGGTGGAGAGAGAACCTCGGGTTGTGCTGTTTTCTTTCCACTCATGGTCCAGTTGGATCAGTTTTTGACCTGTGGCTACCCAAGAGAGATGTTTATGTATGTGTACAGGAAACATGCACAAACATGCCTTTGCAGTATTGCTTGGAAACAAACCAGAAGTAACCTAAATATTTATGGTGACAAAATCAATTGAGAAGGTCGGAACCAGAAACTACTCACATACCCATCAACAGTAGACTGGATAAATAAATTTCTATGTAATCATATAATGAAATACTATACATCAATGAGAATGAATAATCTATAGCAAATGTAAAATTTCGCAGGGCTAAAGAATGGTGTAAGGCCTTAAATTGAAAGGCTACAGCAAGTGTGAAACTGGAGCATAAAAGTCTAAACAAATAATAGTAAATTTAAGAATACTGAAGACAAGAAAATTCTAAAAATTTCTAAAGAGGAAAAGCAGAACTCTTACAAAGAAACAAACATCACATAGGTATCTGATTGTTAACAATAATATCAGATGCAAGTACCTAGAATTTTGTATCTCGAAAAGTTATAATTTATGTGTGAGTATAAATAATGATTTTTTTCTGACATTCGTGGCTCCAAAGTGATCTAGTTTGGAGGGTGATATGATTGGCAGATGATCTTGACATGAATACCAGACTATTTTCAAAAAGAAAGAAAAACAAATGTATAATTTGAGACATTTACTGACACCATTCTGCAGAGCAGCATATTTTATACATGATGATATTATTTTTATACATTTAAAAAACCCTCATCTTTTGCTATTTAAGGCAAGTATTGGGTTGACCAAAAAGTTTGTTTGGATTTTTCCAAAACACGTGGAAAAACTGAACGAACTTTGTGGCCAACCCAATACCTTTTATTGGGTCAATAATTGGGAGCCGCCCTCCTCAGTCCTAATATAAATTTACCACACACAGAGTCCAAATAATGGACTATCACATTCACCATATTCAGTAGCTGACACCTGGAAACCTGATTCTGGAAGTTCATTTGCAGGGGCTACAAAGCAAAAATGTGGGGATAGCAGATTCCAAGTCTGCATCTGTCTTCAGAAGCTTCTGTGGATATTGTAGTCAGAGCTAAAGAATGGAGCAGGGTCTCAGGTGACTGCGAATTTAGTTGGGATTTTCTTTCAAGGACCAGTGATACTCACGGTGTGACCTAAGGACTGGGATCATCTACATCGTTACCTGGAAGCTTGCTAGAAATGCAAATTCTGAGGCCCCACCCAATACCCACTGAATCAAAATCTCTAGGGGTGGGGCTAAGGAATTTGTATTTTAAAAAACCCTCCAGGTGATTCTGAAGCCTGCTAGAGTTTGAGAAGCACTCTCCCAGAGAAGCATGCCAAAACTCATGGTGTCATGAGAAGGATGAACTGAATGATGTTGGGTGGAGGAGCATGAGTGGAATTGGTGAGGGATTGAAATGCATCCATTGGCGTTTAGGCATAAAATGAATGTGATTACCTTTTTTTTTTTTTTTTTTGCGGTACGCGGGCATCTCACTGTTGTGGCCTCTCCCGTTGCGCAGCACAGGCTCCGGACGCGCAGACTCAGCGGCCGTGGCTCACGGGCCCAGCCGCTCCATGGCATGTGGGATCTTCCCGGACCGGGGCACGAACCCGCGTCCCCTGCATCGGCAGGTGGACTCTCAACCACTGCGCCACCAGGGAAGCCCATACCTTTTGATATATTTCCAGAATCAATTCTGTTGTTCTCTAACATGATGCATATAAAAATGGTATTCACATGCCTAGAACATTCTCTCCTGTGTTTACTGAGATTTTGATGAATTGCCCCAAATCTGTAGGGAAGTAAACTGTGTCACAATATTATGATAGCTAATAACTGTTACAATTCATTTCCTTCAGGGATAGTGACTTTCTACAGCTTTGGGAATAGGCACCTCGTTTGGGGCAATTCCTCATCCTTAGTTGTAACATCATCCCTTGCTCTTTCACTCAACACTTACCAGTCAAGTCTCATGGCAGGAAAGAGCTTCCCTGAACCTCCAAGAGCTTGTTGCTTTGTGACCTCTTGGTAGCCTTTACTTTGCCCATCATATTGCTCATCTCAGTTTAATACTTTATTTAAATATCTCTGCTCTCTGATAGATGATAAGCTCCACAGCTGTTGGGTTGACTGCTTTATCTTTAACATGTAGCACGGTGCTTGGCACACGTATGATAGGCATTAAACAGATATCTGTTGAATGAATGAACCCATCAGAGTGCAAGTGTGTGAGTGTGGTGTTGTTACAAGGATAACCTTGAAACTTTTTAAATTTAACAAAAAAACGTAAATCATTGGAAAATGCCAGTACTTTGACTTTATTAATTAGCTATTACCCAAAAACAAGAATACCCACAAACCCAGCATGTTGTGATGGTGCAGTAGAGAATCTTTGCCTTGAATATCCAACAGTGCTGGGGGCTGGCTCATGGCAGAGCCTGACAGGTACGCTCACAGTGACTCTACTCTGTTTTGAGAGGACTGGTCTCTGCCCAGTATATCACTAGAGGCAGTGCACCGTTCCCCACCATGCCACCTCCCTAACACAAGCCTTAGTAAATGGTTTGCTGACAGATTGCAATGAAGTGAACCTCAAACCTCTACATTCCCTGTAGAAACTTGGAGCCCCCTCAAAGCCCTGTATTTTACATGCTGACTGCTCACCACGGTGGGGTTCTCAGTCCTGGTTGCACATTGGAATAACCTGGGGTTATTGGGTCGTCGTGTTTCCATTGTCATTTGTTTCTAGGTATTTTTTTATTTCCTCTTTGATTTCTTCAGTGATCACTTCGTTATTAAGTAGTGTATTGTTTAGCCTCCATGTGTTTGTATTTTTTTTACAGATCTTTTCCTGTAATTGATATCTATCTCATAGCGTTGTGGTCAGAAAAGATACTTGAAACAATTTCAATTTTCTTAAATTTACCAAGGCTTGACTTGTGACCCAAGATATGATCTATCCTGGAGAATGATATTTCATTCTCAAGCACTTGAGAAAAATGTGTATTCTGTTGTTTTTGGATGGAATGTCCTATAAATATCAATTAAGTCCATCTTGTTTAATGTATCATTTAAAGCTTGTGTTTCCTTATTTATTTTCATTTTGGATGATCGGTCCATTGGTGAAAGCGGGGTGTTAGAGTCCCCTACTATGAATGTGTTACTGTCGATTTCCCCTTTTATGGCTGTTAGTATTTGCCTTATGTATTGAGGTGCTCCTATGTTGGGTGCATAAATATTTACAATTGTTATATCTTCTTCTTGGATCGATCCCTTGATCATTATGTAGTGTCCTTCTTTGTCTCTTCTAATAGTCTTTATTTTAAAGTCTATTTTGTCTGATATGAGAACTGCTACTCCAGCTTTCTTTTGGTTTCCATTTGCATGAAATATCTTTTTTCCATCCCCTTACTTTCAGTCTGTACGTGTCTCTAGGTCTGAAGTGGGTCTCTTGTAGACAGCAAATATATGGGTATTGTTTTTGTATCCATGCAGCCAATCTGTGTCTTTTGGTGGGAGCATTTAGTCCATTTACATTTAAGGTAATTATCGATATGTATGTTCCTATTCCCATTTTCTTAATTGTTTTGGGTTCATTATTGTAGGTCTTTTCCTTCTCTTGCGTTTCTTGCCTAGAGAAGTTCCTTTAGCAGTTGTTGTAGAGCTGGTTTGGTGGTGCTGAACTCTCTCAGCTTTTGCTTGTCTGTAAAGGTTTTAATTTCTCCATCAAATCTAAATGAGATCCTTGCTGGGTAGGTAATCTTGGTTGCAGGTTTTTCTCCTTCATCACTTTCAATATGTCCTGGCAGTCCCTTCTGGCTTGCAGAGTTTCTGCTGAAAGATCAGCTGTTAACCTTATGGGGATTCCCTTGGGTGTTATTTGTTGTTTTTCCCTTGCTGCTTTTAATATGTTTTCTTTGTATTTAATTTTTGACAGTTGGATTAATATGTGTCTTGCCGTATTTCTCCTTGGATTTATCCTGTATGGGACTCTGTGCTTCCTGGACTTTAACTATTGCCTTTCTCATATTAGGGAAGTTTTCAACTATAATCCCTTCAAATATTTTCTTAGTCCCTTTCTTTTTCTCTTCTTCTTCTGGAACCCCTATAATTCGAATGTTGGTGCGTTTAATGTTGTCCCAGAGATCTCTGAGACTGTCCTCAGTTCTTTTCATTCTTTTTTCTTTATTCTGCTCTGCAGTAGTTACTTCCACTATTTTACTTCCAGGTCACTTATCCGTTCTTCTGCCTCAGTTATTCTGCTATTGATCCCATCTACAGTATTTTTAATTTCATTTATTGTGTTGTTCATTGTTGTTTGTTTCATCTGTAGTTCTTCTAGGTCCTTGTTAAATGTTTCTTGCATTTTGTCCATTCTATTTCCAAGATTTTGGATCATCTTTACTATCATTATTCTGAATTCTTTTTCAGGTAGACTGCCTATTTCCTCATTTGTTAGGTCTGGTGGGTTTTTATCTTGCTCCTTCATCTGCTGTGTGTTTTTCTGTCTTCTCATTTTGCTTATCTTCCTCTGTTTGGTGTCTCCTTTTTGCAGGCTGCAGGTTCGTAGTTCCCATTGTTTTTGGTGTCTGTCCCCAGTGGCTAAGGTTGGTTCAGTGGGTTGTGTAGGAAGAAAGAAAGGAGGGAGGGAGGGAGGAAGGAGGGAAGGAAGGAAAGAAAGAAAGAAGATAAAGTAAAATAAAATAAGATAAAATATAATAACGTTATTAAAATAAAAAAATAATTATTAAGAAAAAAAGTAAAATAAAACAAAAAAAACCGGATGGATATAACCCTAGGACAAATAGTGGAAGCCAAGCTATACAGACAAAATCTCACACAGAAGCATATGCATACACACTCACAAAAAGAGGAAAAGGGGAAAAAAATCATAAATCTTGCTCTTAAAGTCCACCTCCTCAATTTGGAATGATTCGTTTTCTATTCAGGTATTCCACAGATGCAGGGTACATCAAGTTGATTGTGGAGCTTTAATCCGCTGCACCTGAGGCTGCTGGAAGAGATTTCCCTTTCTCTTCTTTGTTCTCACAGCTCCCAGGGGCTCAGCTTTGGATTTGGCCCCGCCTCTGCGTGTAGGTCGCCAGAGGGCGTCTGTTCTTCGCTCAGACAGGACGGGGTTAAAGGAGCCGCTGATTGGAGGCTCTGGCTCACTCACGCCGTGGGGGAGGGAAGGGCACGGAGGGCGGGGCGAGCCTGCGGCGGCAGAGGCCGGAAGGACGTTGCACCAGCCTGAGGCGCGCCATGCGTTCTCCCGGGTGAGTTGTCCCTGGATCCCAGGACCCTGGCAGTGGCGGGCCGCACAGGCTCCCTGGAAGGGGGGTGTGGATAGTAACCTGTGCTCGCACACAGGCTTCTTGGTGGCGGCAGCAGCAGCCGTCTCATGCCCGTCTCTGGGGGTCTGTGCTTTTAGCCGCGGCTCGCGCCCGTCTCTGGAGCTCCTTTAAGCGGCGCTCTTAATCCCCTCTCCTCGCGCACGAGGAAACAAAGAGGGAAGAAAAAGTCTCTTGCCTCTTTGGCAGGTCCAGACTTTTCTCCGGACTCCCTCCCGGCCAGCCGTGGTGCACTAACCCCCTGCAGGCTGTGTTCACGCCGCCAACCCCAGTCCTCTCCTGGCGCTCCGACCGAAGCCCGAGCCTCAGCTCCCAGCCCCGCCTGCCCCGGAGAGCGAGCAGACAAGCCTCTCAAGCTGGTGAGTGCCGGTCGGCCCTGATTATCTGTGCGGTAATCTCTGCGCTTTGCCTTGTGCACACCTGTTGCTGTGCTCTCCTCCGCGGCTCCGAAGCTTTCCCCCTCCGCCACCCGCAGTCTCCGCCCGCGAAGGGGCTTCTAGTGTGTGGAAATTTTTCCTCCTTCACAGCTCCCTCCCACTGGTGCAGGTCCCGTCCCTATCCTTTTGTCTCTTTATTCTTTTTTCTTTTGGTCTACCCAGGTACGTGGGGGGTTTCTTGTCTTTTGGGAGGTCTGAGGTCTTCTGCTAGCCTTCAGTAGGTGTCTGTAGGAGTTGTTCCACGTGTAGATGTATTTCTGGTGTATCTGTGTGGAGGAAGGTGATCTCCGCGTTTTACTCTTCCGCCATCTTCCCGGAAGTCTCGGGCCTATTTTTTAAAGTGAGTTGTTTGTTTTCTTATTGTTAAATTACAAGAGTTCTTTGTATGTTTTGGATAACAGTCCTTTATCTGATGTGGTTTTTGCAAATATTTTCTCCCAGTTGTGACTTGTCTTTTCATTCTCTTGAGAATGTATTTTGCAGAGCAGAAGTTTTTAACTTTAATGAAGTCCAGATTATTCATAACTTTTTCCTGGATTATGCCTTTGGTATTTTATCTAAAAAGTTATCACCATACCTAACGTCATCTAGATTTTCTCCTATGTTATCTTCTAAGAGTTTTATAATTTTGTATTTTACATTAGGTCTGTGATCCATTTTGAGTTAAGTTTTGTGAAGGGTGTAAGGTCTTTGCCTAGACTGATTATTTATTTATTTATTTATTTATTTATTTGGCATGTGAATGTCTAATTGTTCCAGCAGCATTTGTTGAAAAGACTCATTGCTCCATTGTACTGCCTTTGCTCCTTTGTCAAAGATCTTTTGACTACATTTATGTGGGTCTATTTCTGGGTTCTCTATTCAGTTGCATTCATCTATTTGTCTATTTTTTTTTTTTTTTGCCAATACCATACTGTCTTGAATTATTGCAGCTTTATAGTAAGTCTTAAAGTCAGGAAAATCAGCCTTTCAACATTGTCCTTCTCCTTCAATACTGTGTTGGCTATATTGGGTCATTTGCCTCTCCTTATAAACTTTACAACCAGTTTGTTGATATCCACAAAATAACTTCTTGGTTTTTTGTTTTGATTGCATTATACCTCTAGGTCATGCTGGGAATAACTGACATCTTGACAATATTGTTTCTATCCATGAACATGAAATGTATCTCCATTTATTCAGTTCTTTTTTTATTTAATTCAACAGAGTTTGGTACTTTTTTCATTTATACCTTGTATATATTTTGTTAGATTTGTACCTAAGTAATTGGGGTGGGGGGCTAATGTAAATGGTATTATATTTTAAATTTCAAATTCCACTTGTCATTGCTGGTATACAGTAATTGACTTTGAAAGTAATTGACAATTGAAAGTAATTTTGACAATTGAAAGTAATTGACTTTCATATAGTAACCTATTAACCTTTTATCATGCAACCTTGCTATAATTGCTTATTTGTTCCAGGAGGGTTTTTCTTTCTTTTTTTGGGTGGGGGGAGGTCTATTCTTTCAGATTTTCTGTATACATAGGCAATATATCATCTGTGAACAAAGACAATTTTATTTCTTCTTCCCAATCTATATAAATTTTCTTTTCTTGTCTTGTCATATCATATTAGCTAGGACTTCCAGAAATATGTGGCAAAGAATTGTGAGAGAAGACATCCTTGCTTTGTTCCTGATCTTAGTCAGAAAGCTTTGAGTGTCTCACCACTTAGTATGATGTCAGCTACAGATTTTTTGTAGATATTATTTATCAAGTTGAGGAAGTTCCCCTCTATCTTAGGCTGCTGAAGGTCTTTAATCATGAATGGGTGTTGGATTTTATCAAATGTCTTTTCTGCATCTATTGCTATGATGATGTGTTTTTTTTGTTTGTTTTTTTTTTAGCATGTTGATGTAATGGATCACATTAATTGATTTTAGAATGTTGAACAAGCCTGGCATAGCTGGGATAAATCCCATTTGGTTGTGGTGTGTTTAATTTTTAAGAAACTACCAAACTGTTTTCTAAGATGGATGTACCATTTTATATTCCCACCAGCAATGTATGAGGATTCTAGTTTCTCCACATTATGACCTCCACTTATTATTATATGTCTTTCTGACTATTGCTATCTAGTTGGTATAAACTGTTATCTTATGTGGGTTGGATTTGCATTTCCCTAATAGCTAATTGTAGTGAGCACCTTTTCACGTTCTTATCAGTCATTTGGATACCTTCTATGGTGCAATGTCTATTGAAATCTTTTGCCCATACAAAAAATTGGGTTATTTGTCTTCTTATTGAGTTGAAAGACTTATTCACGTATTATGGTTTCTATATGTGTTGTTGTTGTTTATTGCTTTATCATCTTAGAAAGGGATGTAGTCTATACAGCCTTTCTATTTCCACATACTAATGTGGTAGATGCTTTCTTCCTGTAAAGAGCAGATTTATATTAACATTGTGTCATTTAGACTGAGGATTGCAAGGAGAGGGCAGGAATCCAGACAATCAGATCTCTGGGACTTCCTGCACATTTTCTCATATTTTAAACTACTTAATCTGATACCAAATTATAAGAGTATCTTAATAGAAAAAGTAACCTTAGAGTTACAGATTTTTCTCTTAAGTCAGGATGAATCAGCCTCATTTGTGAGAATTTGTGTTAGAATTCAACCTTGGATAGAATTTCAACCTTGGATAGAATCACATGGGGAGCCTTATACATAACATTTCCTGTGATTCGCCTCCAGATTTTGTCTTAATAGCCTGGGGTACAGATTGGGCAATGGGGAGTTTAAAAAGTTCTGCAGGTGATTCTAATGTGCAGTCAAAGTTGAGAAGTACTGAGTTAAACAAAGTGGTTAGGCCTGAAGGTTTTCTGTCTGTTGACAATAAATGACCCACCCCTACACATTTAGTTGGCAAGTAAATTGGTTAGCCCGTGTGCATGGCCACATAACTTTCAGATTGGCAATGTATATGTGGGTATGGGGTTTTCACTCAAGTCAGAGGAAGAAGGCACTGCAATTAAGGAACTGTTCAGAAACTGTCTGAGAAAAGCTGAAAAAGGATACTCACTTTGCCTTCAGCTGAACCTCTCCTCAAAATTTTCCTACATGCCGCGGGTAGAGAGGCAGGAAATGTTGCCGTCCTACCTACTTTCTGCAGTTTACTTACTTTCCATAACACTGTATCAATGATTCTCAAACATTAATGTGTTTCAGAATCACTTGGAGAGTTAATGAAGAATAGAGAGACTCAGACATATTAAGTAGGTAAAGGCCTGGGCCTCTGTATTTTAACTATTTATCAGATGATTCTGATACATATCAAAATTTGAGAATCACTGCACTAAGATATTTTCTTGAGAACTTTAATTAGTAAGAGCCTTAAAAAAAGGAGATTTGTGGGCTGTTTTGATGCATATTCTGCTGTGATTCAAACTTCGATTATACTTAGTAGAAATTTCTTGAGCTGTTATCGTCCTACTTTACTTGACTTTTGTCTTTAGAATGCATTCTATTGGGTTGGCCAAAAAGTATATCAAACACTAAGCACAATCAAAAGCATAACAATATGGAAATACACTTTGTAAATACCTAAGACTTTAATCACATAGTTTATTCTTGCCTAAAAGTCTGGAGATGTTCTAATTGTATATTGTTGTGTCACAAACCACTGCAAAACTTAGTGGCACAAATCAACAACCACTTTATTGGGCTTACAGATTCTGGGAATCAGGAATTTGGACAGGTCATAGCAGGAATGGTTTGTCATTACTCTGTGATGTCTGGGGCCTCCCTAGGAGAACTTGAAAACTTTGCATAATTTAAATGACAGAATGTTGGAATATTTTTGAGAACTTTATACTCATATGTTTGGCACTCTAGCTGGGATGTCTCTACGCTGAGCTCAATTGGGACTGTTGACCAGAGAGCCTACACAGAGTCATTTCATATGGCTTCCTCAGAGCCTGGCAACCCCAGGATAATTGAACATCTTGCATGGTGGCTCAGGGATCCCAAAGTGAGCATGCTTACAAATAAGTTACAGCTAAATGGCCTTTTATGACCTAACCTTTGAAATTACATACCATCACCGCTATCATATTGCCCTCTACTGCTTAAGGCAGTAACAAATCCAATTTGATTCATAATGAACATAGACCTGCTCTCTTTATGAAATGCTTTACACTTTAAAACCCCACAAGAGGAGAAGCAGTCTGTCAGGGATAACCTGGATTGACTGAACTTCAGTGTAGGATTCTCTTGTTTAACAAGTAACCCATCTTACTGTAAACAACACTAAAGTTTCATGTATGTTATTCGATTCCAACTTATACAGTATTATTAGCATTCTTCAGTTTTTTTTTTATGTTTTGTGGTTTCTTTCTCAAATTCTTTTTTTCTCCAATTTTAGTGAGATTTAATTGACATACAGCCCTATATGGGTTTAAGGTGTACAGCATAATGAATTCTTTTGGCCGCGCAGCACGGCATGTGGAATCTTAGTTCCCCGACTAGGGATCAAACCTGTGCCCCCCACAGTGGATGTGCCAGAGTCTTAACCACTGGACCACCAGGGAAGCCCCTTCCCTTCCTCTTCAGAGAAATGAAACTAGGGACCCCTAGGCTTTGGGGTACCTTGCTCAAAAGTAAATGACACAAGCTGTTCTTCTCATCCACTTTCTCTGTAAGACAAAAATGATTATGTGGAGGTTTCAATGGGATTTCCTTGAGGCTTCCCAAAACTTCTTCCCAGATGCCCCACCCCTTTGCATTTTCACTACCTTTTTCTTTCCTGATAACCGAATAGGGCCCTTTAAAAAATAAAATAATAAATTAGGGGAGAAGGGAAAAGGGGGCTATGTCTTATTTCCTTAAATATATTATAAATTTTGTAGAAGTCAGGAATGTGGCTTCTTCTCTTTGTATCTCCCAAATCACCTAGGTGTCTCCCCGGCCCAGGCCCTGAATTAGAATTAATAGACTGTGTCATGTTGTCATGTTTACCTCCCCTATTCCACCTGCTATTTACATCTGTTCAATGATCAAAGTCTGCCAATGCTCCCCTGTGATGCTTTTTGGAAACTATCTATTTCTCTCCATCTCTACCATGCTAATTTTACTTCAGGCCACCATCATCTCCCACCTGAATTACTGAAACAGTCTGATACAGCCTCCTTGCTTCTAAGTCTTGGTTTTGAGTTTGATATCTTTCATCTTAGTCCTGTATCACCCTGTTTTATCTCTGCCATGTATTACAGAGCCTGGACTATCCCCTTTTCTATTCTCTGGCCTTGTGGATGAGATTGGCACACGTTTGATACAGAGTGAACATCTGTTGAATGAGTATCAGTGGAGCCATCTCTAGCTATTTAAGTGGATTACAGGTGTGTACCTGAGAGTTTAATGTTTAATGGTCCTTTTATTATCTACAGTGGCTACTGGGTACAGCTAATGCTGAAATTAATTAGATTGACTAAAGGATGAAGTCACCACAGTTGTTAAACCTTAGCGTAAACACATTGTGCTTAAACTCAGAACAAGGTAAAATTTAGAGCACGAAATAACAAAAGAAGGGAGAAAAAGAAACTGATATTTGTTACATTTCTTTTATGAGTCAGTGGAATTGAGCGCTTTATACCTATTACTTCTTTTAATCTTCAGAAAAACATGCTAAGATAGATTTTAGCCTTCCTACTTCACAAATGAGGAAATTGAGGAAAGAGTAATACACAGAGGAGGTTATGGAACAGGGATTTGACCCAGGTAGTCTGATTCCACATCCACGATCATTCTGATATTCTGCAGTGGCCTAGGTGGTTGCTCTAAACTCTCTTGTGGTATCTGACTTGGGTCTGTAAGTTGAACATTCTCTTTCTGGGTTCTTAGAATGCTGAATGGCATAAAACATCATTCACAGTGAACTAAGAAGCCTGTGTGTCAACAATGAAATGTCACTCACAACAGGCAGGTCTCCCCAAGAAGCTGGTATCAGAGACAAATCCAGTTGAGTGATGCTTCCTGTGAACAAGGTCCATTCTTGAGCGTGGAAGTGCTCTGTGGTGAGAGGTGGAAAGGCTGATCACGCCATCTTCATCTGGTGGGCTTGTGCCTCCTCTTTGCAGTTGTGAAATAAAATGCATGCTTAAAACTTCTTAGCTTGTAGGATTTCTGCACCTCGGGATCCTCAACTTGGGTCTTTTCCCCTGGGTCAGACGGAAACACAAGTCAATAGTCTTCTGGCTTAGACAAATCAGAGTCAGACATCATGGCAATGGGGCTGCTGCTGGTGAATCTTTGGGAAAATCACTGTTATCTCAGATAGATGATTCCTAACATATTGTAGTCCAGGGATGTCAAATTGTCTGCTAAAAGTTTAAAATTTATAATACCAACTCAGATGGGAAAAATGAAACTTTATTACAGAAATCAACTTAGTTCATGAAATACCATTTCTGTTCTATAGTAGAAAAAACATCATTTTTCCAGTCTTTTAATTTTCAGGTAACTCATTTAAAACTCAATCTCTGAATTGTTCTCTTTCTACTTTTTCTTCCCATGTCTCTGATGTCATCACTTTTTGCATCTGCTATGAGCTCATGGATCCCTGACTGCACTCCGGCTCTTTTTTTTTTTTTTTTTTTTTTTTTTTTGCGGTACGCGGGCCTCTCACTGTTGTGGCCTCTCCCATTGCGGAGCACAGGCTCCGGACACGCAGGCTCAGCGGCCATGGCTCACGGGCCCAGCCGCTCCGCGGCATGTGGGATCTTCCCAGACCGGGGCACGGACCCGTGTCCCCTGCATTGGCAGGCGGACTCTCAACCACTGCGCCACCAGGGAAGCCCTGCACTCCAGCTCTTAATTCTCAGTTGTCTTCTGGGCCCCTTCTGGGGAACGGTTGGGAAATTTTTGAATCTCTTCCAAAGTCTGAGATGGGTTGGTCTTGCTATGCTATTACTAATCTATAGCAGTCCACCTATGTTGATGCAAGGCACTTTGCATGGCTGTCTTCTCTCTGCATTCCAGGCAAAAAGTGTGGTACAAGCCCTTTCTGTGTTCACATTCCCAAGCCTGTTCTATCCAATACCCTGTCAATGGGTCAGACCTGCAGAAAAGGCCATCCAGAAGTCAGACCCCAACATGAACATCTATTTTCTTGTTCTTCATTTCCAATCCTCTATAGGAACTATTCTTATCTTCCCTGTGTACAGTGAGAAAACAGCTGTTAGGTTGAATGCTCCCCTCCTGCCTTACTGTATAAACTTTAGACTCTGAGTTCACCAGGAATTTTTGGAAGAATCTGGATCTAACAGTGAAAAGTTAAGGCTTCCAAGATTTATGGGCCTTTTGCTTCTACAGCTTTTTAAAAGCGTCACTTAAAGAGTCAGTGACTTCCTCGTTCTGAGCTGTATCTACGTTGACAAATTGGGCAGAGCATGTAGGAAGTTATTGCTGTTGTCCATTTGATGGTGCATCTGCTTTAGGATGCTGTGGACTGCAAGGAGAAGAAGACTCAACTCACAGTAGATTAAACCATGGAGGCATATTGTTTATACCACAGAAGGCTGGAGCTGAGCTGTATCAGGGAAGGTTTGGTGGTCCAACAAGGCCATAGGGGGCCTCTTGACCATTTTTATCATGTTGCCAAAGTCTCTCCTCATGATTACAAGGTGGCTGCCATGCCTAGTCATCATATTTTCACAAGTCAGTGTCCAAAACAAAAAGCAAGGATGATAATGGGAAAAAAAGGATGGGGGTTGGTGGAGGAGGGCATTCTTCTTATCTGTCTCTCTTTTCCTAGAGGAAAACATTTTCATGGTGCTCATGAAGGTACTGGCAGTTATCGCTTTGTATCTTGGTGGCAAGAAGGAGAGCACACAGCAACCCCTAGCTGTAAGCGAGTCTGGAAAATGAGTGTCTGGCTTTTAAAGACTCAGTAGTGGGAGACAGCAAGGAAGAAGAGTGTTAGAGATGACTGAAGAGTAGCTGAGTTGGGAAATGGCTACAAGGAAGCCCCGGGGGAAGAAACCTAACTCTATGTCAACATGTTCTCCTTCTGTACCTCAGCCCTGGATGCACTCCCCACTCTGCATGCCTGCCACCTTTCCCACACCCACTGAGGACTCCACTAATGGACCACGGCACTTAGTCCTGCTGCACCCTAGTATATCCTTGCAGTTATTCTCAAGATAGTACCATGAGAAATTAATCAGGTTGGCTTAAAAGGTAAAATCTAGGTTCTGTTTTGGAAACTTTTGAGAAAAATATTATCTCTGGCTTTAGACCATTTTGATTTGATTATCCAATTCACTTCTCAGTAACTAGCTACCTCTGGCAAGTTAAATCTCTCAGCTTTGATTTCTTCCTAAGGGAAATGAAGGCAGTGATG
The DNA here is from genome assembly GCF_949774975.1 of Lagenorhynchus albirostris. NCBI lineage: Eukaryota > Metazoa > Chordata > Mammalia > Artiodactyla > Delphinidae > Lagenorhynchus > Lagenorhynchus albirostris. The sequence continues at coordinate 42,399,993 of NC_083102.1, forward strand.
TACATACCAGGCTTTGTAAGGAGTAAATACAAATGTACATATAGAGCACCTGGAACAACATAGGTGCTCAGTCAATGTGAGGATTAACAACAAGTGACTGGAGTAGTCAGTGTGCTCCCAGAGTTGAGAGAAAAGGACCCCCTGAAGATAGTGAAAGTGAGGGTAACTCACAGAAATGCTGCCGATTGTGTAGACTGTGTGCAACTTGGGAATAGGTAGGGACAAGAGAGAGGCAAGATGACAGTCTGGATATAGGAATAACTAGAGAAAAGTTGTGGAGATAAGAACTTGAAAGTAATATTAGAAGAAGAGTGGAGACTTCAAGCTGTGAGTAGCGGGAGATAAAACAAAAACTAAATGCTGGCAGATTTTGGAGTATCCTCAGTGACAGGCTAAAGAATCTGAACTTGATTCTGTAAGAAAAATGAAGGCATTGGAGATTTTTGAGCAAGGAAGTGGTATAATCCCATCCTGATTTACCTGAGGGAAACTTTTCTCTCCTTTATCATAATATTTAAAGACATTTTATTGATAGTTGATGGTTAAAAAAATAGATGTCAATCTGGTGGTTCTCAGGAGCAACTTTATGCCTTATGTCAAGACATTGGTAATTTTTTTTTTTAAGTTTAGCTACTTGAGTGATGGAAACTGATTATTACAGAAGTATAAAATAAAGCAGGGCATCCTCTTATGTAGGCTTGGATTATTTTTGCATGTTTTGGCATATATTTTTGTATATAATTTGGATATAGTATTGATATTGGAACTGACCGATACTTGGAGGATTCTGGAACAAGATTAACTGGTTCAAATCCCAGCTCCTGCACTCTTTGCTGTGTGATCTTGGGAGTTACTTAGCCCATCTGTGACTCAGTTTCTTAATAAGTAAAAGGAAGATAATAATAGTAATGCATTTTACATGTCATGCATTTTAGAATAGGCAGTGTGTGGAACATAGTAGGTGCTCGATAAATGTTATTAGTAGTAATTGCTCAACTTAATTTGTAAATATGTTTTACTCTGTCAATCCGCATTTAGTGAAAGTCTCACTTGCAATGAACCTTGATGTGATCTGGCTGCAAAGGGAGAAACCTGCATTTATGGAACGTCTGTGTTGCACCAACTAACATCCTCTCTGTAACTACTTATTAAAAACTTAGGCTGCACTGGGAACTGTGCCAGGTGGTTTATATATGTTATTTATTATCTCCATTTTGCTGATGAGGAAACTGAAGCTCAAGGAGAGTTTTAAAGTTTACCTAAATCACATTCACCTAGCTAGCTATGAGAGGAAATTCCAACTGAGGTATGTGCAATATCAAAACTCAAATTATTTTCGTAAGGACATCACAGAAAACATTGTGTGCTGGGGTTAGGCAGTCTGGGTACTATTCTGAGCACCAATCCTTGATAACTCCACAATGCAGTGAAATTACTTAATCTCTCTTAAACTGTTTATAAAAACGGATATAATATTATTGTCCTGCTTGTTCCAGAATTGATATGAGGATTAAATGAGGTAATAAATATGAAAGTGGTATAGGAGCACTCTAGTGCTAGACAGTTGACTGACGTTTGAGTGAATGAAATAAAGATATCATCATGATCATCATCATCATGGATAAATATAAGGAGTAAAATGAGAACATTTCAAGAGAAAGAGGAAATCAAGTATGAGCCTTGTACAGGGCATGTCCCATTTCAGCTCCACAGTACGCTTTGGCAAGTTAAAAGATGGAGGAATTAATATATAACATAGATCAGGACATAAAGGGAATTGTGTGGAAAGTAAGACAAGCAAGACTTGAAAGAAATAAACATCATTGACTTAGAAAATAATTTACCCATAATTTGGATGAAATTAATTTCTCTACACAGTTGACATCTGATTATCCACATCAGTTAAACCTTCAGGTGAAAAAAATTAATTGTATTTTGTGAATCAAAAGATGGAATGTATTTTAAGAAGTAACACACACGTGCTTGCTTCAGCAGCACATATACTGGAAGTAACACATGCCGACAATTCATCTGAGTTGCTTGGAATGTTTTGAAAAATTAAAAATTTGTAAACAGAGAACACACTCATGTGTCTGTTGTAGTTAAAGGCCGTATGTTGCCTGGATAAGAATTCATTCTTCTCCTCGTTGCTTTTCGGTTATTTGCTTGTAATGGGACTCTAATCATTAACAATTTGTGACCATTCTCTAGATCTGTATCGCCTCAAGTTGCTCATTACAATGAAAATATCTTTTGGAAGAGAATAAATCAGATAGTACATATATATATTTGTCATCTATTTAAAAACATTTAGGAATTGAAAGGGTACCTTATGCCCTCATAATTGTATTGGAACCATGGCGTCCTCTTTATTCTAAGGTTGTACTGTCTGATCTCTGAGATCTTTTCTGCTTTGGAACAGAAAGAGTTGGCAGGGAGAACATTACCTCTTTCACACACATGGAAATAGTGCTGATCGTACATGCACTATGCTAACGTATTAATAGGGGATACATATAGGAAGATATATATTTTTTCCAATTCATAACTCCAGCTTTTTGGGATTCTCTCAACTGAGCCAGATGGCGAATGAGGTCTCTAATCAGGTCTAGAATTTAAAAGAGAAAGAGAATGTAACTACATTTTGGAGATAGATTATCTGCTTTGCTTCTAAGAAGCTCCTGCCAAGAAAACTTCAACCAAGAAACAATTTATATCATTTAAGATTTAAAGGAAAGAAACAGTTGTAGTTGTGTTTTTTTTTTGTTTTTTTGTTTTTTTTTTTGTCTACATAAGGCTTTTTGAAGTGGAAACAAACAGTGCCTGATCAAAGTTTTAAATATTTGGCCAGGAATATGACCAGGCCACGGATACTTTAAGTTCTGTTAGAACAATGATTACAATATAGCATCCTAAAGTGTGTTATTATGACTGTCATCAGCCTCCTGGCTGTAGGGCTAAGGGGTCTTTCACATGGAACTCAATGAATCGACAGAGGACTGTTTATTATAGTGACTCACACGAGACCCAAGTAAACAGTGGCGGCTCCTGGATGGAGCCAGTCCAATATTTCCTTTAACTTCCTTCAACCTGTTTAGATGCAGTAATCTGGCACCTTCCTTCAGGGTCTTTGAGCTGTGTTCCAATCCCTTTCCTTTCAGTCCTTTAACTTTTACCTCTGCCAAACAAAGGGAGTGGCAAATAACAATTTTCTTTACACAATTGGAGGCAAAATGTGCTTTTTATTTTCCCTGAGATTTTATGAGCTAGGGGACAGAGAAACGAGATGTCAACTCAATGTATAATTGTGAGAAGACAGAATAGTCATGTTTTTACAATTTTGTGCTTGTAGCATATTTAGAAGACCCAAAAGTTTACAGAAAGAAGGAATAAGCACAGACTCAAGAAGAATCTGGGGTATCATGAGCATGTGAATTAATTTGAGAACCATACAAGACATACTTAAATACAAACAAATGTATGCTCATATAGTAACCATGAATTCCATGATTAGAGTCAATGCTCCTCCAAGGGAATTACATACACTATTGTATTTTACCTTAATAACAACTCTATGAGGTGGATATTAGAAGGAAACCGATGACCAGGGAGATTAAACAATTGTTTCCAAGATGCAAGGATACATTTTCAGTAGTAAATGGAGAGACACGTTTCAAACCCAGCTTTGTCTGACATTAAAGTTCCTGTTGTGAATGGTGCCTGATGACAACAGAGCATTTGCAGAAATGTTGCTTTCTCCTCTCTGTTTGCTGCCCTTACCTTTCCTTGCTTTTTGTGATCCACTGGACTGTAAGCTTGGTGAGGCCATGGACTGCGTCTAACATATTTAAATAATGCCTCCCAGCACCAAGAACAGTGCTTACCACAGAGCATGTGCTTGGTTGTATTTGTTGAATGAACGAATGAAAGAACCAGTGAATAGCTGAGCTTCCTTGATGACTTTGAATTGAAAAGCATCTCAGAAGGGTTGAACTCTGAATGTGAAGACAAACTTTTTAACCAATTAATTTCATGTATATTTTCCTTTTTTGTATGTACAAGAGTGATATATGATAAAAATCTGAATAAACTTAAAACAGCTTTTTTAAACAACTTTCTGATTCATTAGAAAGCTTCATGTGTGGTTTAATTAGCAGTGTTGTTGTTGTTGTTTTTATAATTTCTTAGTGGTACATACAACAATGTTGTCTCTTTTAATTCATTGATTCTTAGAGTCTATGACTTACTATCTACACAGTAGCCAGGAGAATTTTTTTCTTAACTTAAATCAACTATTTTCTCTCTCTCTTGGTCATCCCCTCTAAGTAGTTTCTCATTTCACTTGGAGTGCATTGCAGAGTCCTTACCATGGCTGATACAGCCTTGTGTGACCTGCTGCCTCTCTGGCCTCATCTTCCTGCCTGACTTCAAGCCAGCACCTTTCCAGCATCGCTGGCCTTTTTGCTTTTCTCTGTCAACATGCTGGACATGCTTTTGCTTCAGCATCTTTACACTTGCTCTTCCTTCGACCTGGTATTGCTTTGTTCACAGATGTTCCTGAGATGCATATCATTCTGATCTCTGTCCAACGGTTATATTTTCAGAGTCCTTCTTGATCACTCTCTAGATCCCTGCTACTATCTTTTCATACTGCTGTATTATTCTCTATAGGACTTATTATCCCCTGACCTTCTGTCACGTATTTGTGCATTACCTGCCTCGCTCCTGCCTTTCCCTCTCAGCGCCCACTGGAATGGCCGTTCCAGCAGAGACTTGATCTGCTTTGCTTTGCAGATCTGTTGTATCTCTAGTGTGTTGAACAATGTCCAACACGGAAAGTCATAAGCAAACACTTGCTGAATTAGTTTGTGAATGGATGAATACATGGATGAATAAGGCTCTCTAAGACCAACACAGGTCTGTGGGAGTACATGATAAAAGGCCAGGATACGATGCGCCACCGTATTGTTGGAGGTGGGGGAGGGCATATCATTTAGAAGGCCTGAGAGTGAATATAGTTTGTACCTGAGGGAGGGCTCTTAGGGTCCAAATTCAGAAATTCAAACTTGTTATTTGGTTCAATGGGCACTAAGAGCAGGAAATGAGATAAAAATACCAGGAGCTGCAGAGAGCCGAATAAATATAATAATAAGGTATGAGGGCCTCTCAGCATCAGGAAGCTCAAAGCCTGTTCCTCTTGAGCACTGACTGAGCGGGGGTGGGGGAGGGGTGGGCGGGGGAAGACTGTTATGTCTTTTGCCATTTTACTAATTAAGGTAAACAACTCCCCCCACTTTTTATTCCAAGCCTATTTTACTCAGTTTTGGTCCCCAGTCCTCCTTGTCACTCTCAGAAATAGGCATAGAGTCCTGTTACTTGCAGACACTCTGGACAGGAGCTGTGTGGCATGTACTTTTGCTAATATCTCTCAGGTTCAAAACACTCTTATGTACTCAGCTTCTAACCAGGTCTCTGCAAACACCATTTGCTTTGTCAGCCTGCTCCCTGCTATGTCTGCTATGTCTGGGGGAGCTAGAGGGAGGGTGGCCAGCGGGAAGAGTGAGAAGGGACAGCTTCATGCGTCTGTTTCATGTTCATCCCAGCAACACTGTATCAATGGCTGTTCACCCTGGCAGTAGCAGCAGTTACACAGTTTGTTGGTAGAACCAGCCTCATGGTGTCCCCTCAGGGATTGCAGCGCTGGCCGGCCAGGGACCCCTGCTAAGAGGTTTAAGTCCCAGCTCCTCAGGAAGCCTTCTACAAGGCTGTACCAACCAGGTGGTGCCCTCTCCTCAGAGGTCTCCATCCTAGTTCCTCGGGACCCCTCCTCTAAGCATTGACATTTTAATAATCCCAGTTCCTTCCCTTTGTCCTCCCAACGCTGGGGATAGTTGCTAATTCTTGCCGTTACAACTTGTGTAATACCTCAGTGTCCCTTGTTTGCATTTTCAGTTCTCCAAAACCTAATTAACTGTACTTTGTATTACATTTTTTTGTAAAAATAATTGGTGTGATTGTTACCTTCAGGCTGGATCTTGACTGAGAAAAACCTAGAGGAAGGTTAACTGGTTTTTGGTGGAGAAGTTAAGGGGTTCTCATTTTACTATTTCAGGTTGGCATCAGAATTATCCTCCCAAACAAGAACTACATTCTAATACTATTCAAATAATATGGATGGTGTTTTGAGAGGGAAAAGAAACAAAATTAAAATCTAAGGGAGAGGGAATACATGTTATAAAATAAATGTTACTAACTATGAGAACCATAAAATGGACCTACCTGAATTATAGAGGTTAACATGATAATAAAAGAAACAAATGTGAAAGGAATTCTTCTTGGAGATGATTCATAATGTATTGTTGAAAGAAATAAAAAGGAATCAGGTGTAATATACTTTATTATTTCAGTTATATGTGGAAGTAGAGAAGGGCAAGCAGAAGTCAAAATACGTTGAACATTTTGTCTGATGGTCAATGTCAAGAGAGGCAGTTGTGTATTTCATATTGGTAGAGGAATTTAAGCTCTTTTCCCCCCTCTAACACAAAGGCTCTAAACGTGATAAAGATAGCTCATCTTTATATTCAGTATTCAAGGAGCCAACAAGCTAATTGCTCTTAAACACAGAAACACAATTATCCTTTTATTTTAAGTCATTAGTGTTAAATAATTTATTTTAGAATAACTAGACAATACAGATAAGCCAGAAGTACTATCATCCAGACAGTGCTAGCATTAATACCTTGGTGTGTGTTCTCTAGACGTTTTTCTATGTGCTTAAGTATTTATGTATGTATTTATATGCCTATTTGGAAATATATAAATGTTTATAACCCGTTTCTTTCCTTAAAATATATCATGAATATGTTTTCCTCACCAGTAAGTATCACAGAATAGTTATGTTGGCTTATTGCCTGTTTCTTCTCAGATTCATTTCCCATCTTATCCTGCACTCCTCTGAATTGCAGGCAATTACATATCCCAGATGCTATCGCCTCACTAATTTGCAGAGAGATTCACCAAAGGGAGGAACTGGTGGAAGATTGGAAAGGAAAAAACCAGGGTATTTCTCTGCCTTTCTCTTTACATTGAGTGTTACTTTTGACAGCCATGAGTTTCTTCCTTGGTTCCAGCAAGAGTAGGACAGCCCTTTCCTTTATGGTCCCAGACTCACCTGGAACCTTGCTCTGGGACCATACCTCCCATAAGAAGGTCTCGACTTCTGGTTCCAGTGACACCACTTCCTCCCCATCATCAATCCAGGTGTGGAGATGTGAGTGGCTTCCTGCTGTTGTTAAATTCTGCATTGCCTCATCATCCCATTTGCCTTCTCAGTTTTTCTGTCACCTGTGTAACCACTTCCCTGATTGCACTGTGACTGACAGTGACTCTACTGCTGAAACCTTTTCTGCTTTATGCATATGCTATGATATGTTTAATACTGCTTCATTATTGAACAGTAGGGATGCTTCAATTTCATGCCATTATAAACAGTAAACATCTTGGCCCTTTAGTCTAACTACATCTTTATGGCTTTTTTTAAACCAAATTTTGCCCAATTTCCCTCAATGCAGGTTAAAACATTTAATATCTACCAAAAGTGAGTAATAATAATGAGTGGGATGATGACAATAATTATTAACATTTTATGAGTACTTACTACGTGCCAGCCTTTCTTTTAGTATAACCATGTGGTTTACTGTTGGTGCATGCTAGTGTAGCATGCATTCTTTTCTTCCCATTTATTTGAGAAAATAATTTGTTTCTCAAATTAAATTTTAAGGGGCTGTAGGGGGCACCAAAATTAACTTTTCAAAAACAATTCATTGACATTTTGATTGAAATGATTTTAATTTATAGGTTAATTTGAGAAGAACTGACACTTTTATGACATGATGTATTTGTGTAGGTTGCCATAAAAAATTCCACAGGCTGGGTGGCTTAAACAACAGACATTTATTTTCTCATAGTTCTAGAGGCTGCATGTCCATTATTAAGGTGCAGATAAGTTTGATTTTTGTTGAGGGCTCTCTTCCTGGCTTGTAGGTGGGTGTCTTCTTGCTGTATCCTCATATGGCCTTTTGTAAGTACAAGTGGAGAGAGAGGGAGGGAGGGAGGGAGGGAGAGAGAGAGAGAGAGAGAAGAGGGAGAGTGAGCTCTTTGATGTTTCTTTTGTAAGAACAGTAATGCTACCCTGTGACCTTATGGCCTTATGACTCCATTTAACTTCAGTTGCTTCCTTATTCCATTTACACAGCCACACGGGGGATTAGAAATAATCTATTGGAAGGAGAACATACACAAATACATATATTGTAGTACCACTCATTTTAGAAAAAAGAAAAAAAGGGAAGGAGAGACCTAAATACTTATGGTTTAATGAACCATGGTACATAAAGCATAATGAAACATGAAGCTACTATGAATACATTTTTACAAATATGGAAAGTACTTGACATAATATATAGTTAAACTTGACTATAAAATAGCAAGCATGGTAATATGAATAAACACGAGGGCAGAATGATGGATGGTTTATTATCATTATCTCTTTCAAAGGCCCTTTAATATTACTGTGATATTGTCCCTTCTACTAAAAAATCAATGATCCGGTACTTGATTTAGCTACTTAACTCATTTCCTTCCTTCTGCTTCTTACTCTCCAGAGTGAGTGAGCTTCTCAGACTACCTCGCTCCTTTCTAAACCCTCTCTGTTCTGACTTCTATCCCCACCATATAAGGGGTAACACATTTTCAAATGTCTCCAGTCACCATCACCACCTTTGTGCTAAACCTTTTCTCAGATCTTGGTTATCTTGAACTTTATACAAACTTTAATGTCATTGACTTCAATGCTATATCCTGTACTCGCTATTCCAATTCTTTTGGCTTTTCTTCTGTCCCTTACTTCCTGACGTTAACCTGTGTTAAATCCTAGACTTACACCCCAGAGGGCCTATAATCGCCCTGAAGCCAGGGCCTCCTTATTCTGTTTGCTTTAAACCCTTACTCTGTGTAATGTGATGTTGATGAGAAGTAAATGCATGAGCAGACGTTAACACAAATTATTTAAAAATTAAAGTGAATTCCAAACAATGACATGAAAGCACATTCTAATTCTGTCATTACAAGAAACTTTTCTAATAACTTTGCTCCTGACAGCCTTAAATATATTGGTCTCAAATATATCTTTTCTTACTGAACATGTGCACTTTTGCTTTGCTCCCAGCCATTGTAATAGTTGGGGCCAAGGCTGGCAGCTCCCCAGGCTGCATCCACAGTGCCGCTCGCCCAGGGCTTGAAGAATCTGAAAGAACCGACCCATAACTTCTCCCCACAGAGTGAAGATGACACATTTGCAGGTCCACTCTGGACCTCAGGTCACCTAAGTAGAACCCCATGAAGAGGGTGAACATCCAGAAGATGGATGGATAAAATTACCCATTTAATGATTCTGTAAAACTGACAAATACTGTCTTGGGCTTGGTTGTCCAGCACATGAGACTCAGTGTAACCAGAACGCTGGGCTTCCAACAATGCTCTAATGAGCCCCTACTTTGTGTTTCTGAATTCCTGATTTCTGTTCTTTTCATCCCTGAGCAGCAGTATGGTTGACCTCAGAAAACACTAGTTTCTTCAACATATAAAGGATATTTTCCAGTTCAGAAGAAATTATTTTTTACATAAGTACAATATTATCTGGTTACATAATGGAACATTCGTGCTTGGCCTGTTCTCTTAAATTTTGCATTCCTCATAACAACTATTTGAGGTCTCTCACTCGCCAACACCTCACCCCCACCCACCTTTCTCAAAGCAGATTCTTCTATTTTCTCAGAGTTGTTTATATAAGTATCTACAAATGTGCACATATTCACCTCTGACAAGAAGCCTTCAGGCAAAGGGCATGCCCTTGACTGGGAGTGAGAGCCTTCTCCTAACACGTCAGAACTCACAGTCGGATGGGGAAGAAAGACAGGACAGGTAAATGAGCAGTGTGGTACAGAACAGAATGTGGCAAGTACTGTTAGGGGGTCTTAAAAAAACAAGAGGAAAAAGTGCTCTTTGTCACTGAAGAAGGTAGCACCCCGAAGAGGGGACTTCTAGGCAACAGGGACGGGGGGAGGGAGACATCAGAAGAAATCCAATTCACACCTACGACCTTGTAGAATTTTGCAGAGGCTTCCTAGGCCAGTCTTCCAGTCCTCCAGCCACCACTACTTCTAACCCAAGAATGCCCCCAAACAGCCCTAACAAATGCTGGTCTGTTTGGACTCCTCCGTGTTGGGGCATTCACTTCCTACTCAGGCAGCCTATGTATTTTTTTTCTTGCTCTGGTTCCCACAGATGTGCAGCCAGCCTCTCTGCAGTAGCAATCAGTCTTGTCCTCTCACTGTATGACAGCCCTTCAAGTATCTGAGAACACATATAATGTCTTCCATAAATCTTCTCTTCTCTCTGTTTCTTCAACTGCTCCCGTTTGACAATACTTCCATGTCTTCACTATCTCACCTGTCCTCTGAACTGGCTCCAGTTTGTCTGAGTAACTGTTCATAAGTAGAATCTAGAACTAAACCCCATGCTGCAGCTAAACTCTATGATGGGCTCAGCACACACTGGGGCTGTGACCTTCCTTTTTCCAGATACCATGCAAACTTAAGACTTAACATCAACTATATTGGAAGCCACCTAGAACTGTTGCTTTCTACTGAACTTGCAACCAAATAAACATGCCTGGTTGATAGAGAACGGCTCCCAGCCAATATGATGATCCATATTGGACCCTGGTTCCACCTCTGACATATGAGTGATCTCTGCTTCTCACACTGGTGTAGTCAGGCTCATCTCCCCACTCTTTGGCCAGGGTTATTAGATCAGCATACCTTTGCTATCCATGTCCCAGACCTTAATAAAAATATTGACCAGAACAAAAAACAGCACAGAGCAAACCATTAAAGACCTGTTTTCTTTAAAACTCTACTTTCAAAGATAAGGATGTAAGACAAATTGTCAGGCTGAGTACAGAAAACTTATTTTGAGCATGTCCTTTTTATGAATTATGACCCTTATGATAGATAGTGTTCATGAAATCTTTCAAAACAATTTATTTTGATGTATTTTCATTCAGCTGCTGTTTCAATTTTTATTGCAAGAGAATAAAAGAGATAGGGATCTGACAATTGGGATTTTTGCTAAATGAATATTTATTAGGATAATCTCTAGCTCTCTTTCATTTGGAGCTTTCTTATTATGGTATTTTTTACAGTAAGCTTACATATAATAGAAACATAAATTCTTAATGGATTTTTGCATTTTGTTTCATAATGAGATGAGAATGATTTCTAAAAGTTTCCTTGAAAATGTGATTCTTTCCTCTCATAAGGAGGTATGTGAATAGAATTAGTTTACCAAACTAAAATTTTCCATAAACGTAGGCACTGAAATATTTATTTTTCATTGAGGATGAACAGGTGACTTCCTAGCCTATTCCAGTGCCTGAAGGAAAGCGATAGGATGGTCTGCCGCCCATTCTTCAAGGGGTCTCAGGCTTTCACCTGCTCAAGAGCCATTTCATAGGAAGTGATGGCAGTTTGCTGAGAACCACTCTGCATCCTTCTCTTCAGTAAACCATAGTCTCCTTACACCACTGTAACCAGAAGTTGAGACATGAAGGATAAACATGAGGAAGCAGGAAGAACACCTGCCAGTTCTGTGGCTCATGTTCCCCTGCTCTGTTCTCCAGGTTAGATCTGTCCTGTCCATTCCGGATTTCTTGAGTCTCCCTAAGGCTTATGTTCCAGGGAGGAGCTTCTCTACTGAAAGGGCTTTTTCCTCTCCTTCTCCCTCTACTGCAGGGAATGCTGGAGGCCTCCTTTTACTTTTCTCTAGAACTTTCCTAGGAAAGAGTCTCTGCCCAAGTGTTCTTTCCTGGTTAAGTGGTTTCAGGAAAGTGGAAGCCAGTTATTATGTGTACTCAACTTTCCGGGTCACAAAATCCTGCCCCTTTCTCTATCACTAATTTTTGACAATGTCCTCAGTCCTCCAAGTAAGGCTCCCAAAGGCTATAAACTTTGGGAAAGGAGCAAAAGTGACTGATGGAAATCCCACCACGGAAAGCACAGTCATCCACTGGTTTCCAGCAGGAGGATAGCCCAGGTGCCGTTTCTACCTCTGAGAATGGTGCTCACCTACCTGCAGTGGAATCCTGGCTTGGTAGCATCACTCTGAGAGCAAGAAAGCTCAGGAATGACTTGGATCCAGTGCCAAGCATGTGAGCCTCTCACAGAGGAAGTGCTAGGCTCTCTACATTGGGTACTGAACTGTCCTGCCTAGGATTACTAGAGAGTTGAGATCTATAAACGAAGAGAGGCAAGGAGTCCACCATCCTGGTAAGTTTGTCCTTCTGTACCCTCTGAGACGACTGCATAATTTGCCCTCCAAAGTGGTGGCCACTTTGCACAAAGTACCAGTTTTTAAAAATCATTCTCATTATTTTTAATAGGTGCATAGTTCTCCATTGTGTGGATGTACCATAGATTATTCAGACACTTTCTCGTTTATAGGGATTTAGATTATTTACAATATTTTTGCAGTCACAAACAAAGCTCCAAAGAATAACTTTGTGCATATGTATTTTCCTACTGCTTGAGGTGTAACATCATGGAAAACTCTTAGAAGTGAGAAGCCTGAGTCACAGTATAAATGCGTGTGTAATTTTTTTAGAAATTGCCGAATTCCCTTCCTTGAGGGCTGTAACAGTTTACATTTACATCACCAGCGTAGGAGAGTGCTTGTTTCCCCATAGCCTGGCTAATAGAATTCGTTGTAAAGGTTTTTAATGTTTGTCACACTGGTTGGTGAGAAGTGGTATGTAAGTGTTCATTTATTATGTATGTGAAAAAAGTTGAATATACTTTCATATGTTTTAAGAGTCATTTTTAGATCTTTTATTTGTGAATTTTCTGTTCAGGTCATTTACCTATTTTTCTACCAGAATTTTAGTCTTTTTCTTTCATTTTTAAAGAGTTCTTTGTATATTAGGGATATTAAATTTTTACTTACAATATATGTTGCAAGTATTTTCTACAAGTTTGCAATTTGTCTTTTGGCTTTGCTATATATACATATATATATGCCATGCAGAAGGTTTTAAAAATTTATTAAAATTTTAAAAGAACTTAGGAATTTTTTTCTTTTATTTTGAGTCTTAGACTGCCTATACCTACATCTAGGTTATGGAAGATTTTACTCATGAACATTGTTACGGACTGAATGTTTGTTCCCCCCAAAATTCATATGTTGAAGTCTGACCTCTAGTGTGACCTCTAAGGAAGTAATTAAGCTTAGATGAAGTCATAAGGATAGCCCTGATCCCATAGGATTACTATCCTTATAAGAAGATACACCAGAGAGACTGCTCTCTCTGACATGTGAGGACACAGACAGAAGGCAGTCATCTTTAATCTAGAAATAGAGCTTTCATCAGAAACTGAATTAGCTGGGACTTTGATCTTGGACTTTCTAGTCTCCAGAGTGTGAGAAAATAAATTTCTGTTGTTAGAGCCACGCTGTCTATGGTATTTTGTTATGGTAGCCTGAGCAGGTGAATACAAACATGGTATATGTCTCCATTTATTTTAATCTTTCTTAGTTTCACTCCATAATGTTTTGTAACTTTGAATCTAGAGTCATACATATATTTGTTGGATTTATTCTTGACTACTTGGTGTTTTATGATGCTATTCTACATGGACTCTTTTTAAAAACATATTTTCTATTTGTTTGTTGCTGGCATATAGCAATACAATCATTGTTTGCAAATTGACTTTGATTTTAGCAACCTTGATAAATTCATGTTTCAAATCTAAAACTAATATTGCCTATTCCTTTGGATTTTCTGTGTATACAATCTTGTCACTTGTAAATAATGACAGTTTTATATTTTTCCTTATATATATTTATTTCTTATTGTGCTGAGTAGGGACTCCTGTAAAACGCTGAATATAAGAGTGATACACATCTTCACAAAAAATAACTCAAAATGGAACATAGACCTAAATGTAAAATGAAAAACTATAAAAATAGTAGAAGATAACATAGGAGAAAACCTAGATGACTTTGAGTACAGCGTGTCTTAGATACAACACCAAAGACATAATGCATAAAAGAAATCATTGATAAGCTGGACTTCATTAGAATTAAGAACTTCCATTCTGCAAAAGACAATGTCAAAAGAATTAGAAGACAAGCCACAGACTAGGAGAAAATATTTGCAAAAGACACATCTGATCAAGGACTGTTATACAAAGGACTTTTAAAACTCAACAATAAGGAAACAACACCCTTAAAAAATGGGCCATGATCTTACCTGACACCTCACCAAAGAAGATATGTAGATGGCAAATAAGCATATGAAAAGGTGCCCCACATCATATGTCCCTAGGGAACTGTAAATTAAAACAACAATGAGATACTACTATACACATATTAGAATAGCCAAAACTGGAATACTGACATCTAATGCTGATAAGGATGTGGAGCAACAGAAACTCTCATAGAAAAAAATATAGAAGATTAGCTTTCTGACTTCAGGTCAGATGAATATTCCTAAAGGAGACTCAAAAGTGTATAATCCACAATATAAAATATTAAGATTGGATTACACCAAAAGATTGGAGAACAATCAAATCCGTTATGACTGGATTTCTGTTAAAACCATCATGGACAAAATTAATAGACATAAAATGGAGTAGACAAAGATATTTGGCAAATCTAAGACTGGGAAGAAATTAAAATCTAGACTAGAGGATTTCTTCTAAAACATTAGGAAGAAGTCAGGACACCAAAAAAGAAAAAGTGGACAAAGAACATGTATACTTAGATCTCAGAAGTGAAAAATCAAGTGGCTATTAAGTATATGAAGTGATAGTCAAACTCATTAGTTAATCGGGTACATGTGAAATAAAACAATTTTGAACTGCTATTTATTCCCATTACATCGACAAAAGTTAATAACAAGTATTGGTGAGAATGAGAGGGGTAACCTCATGGACCACTGGTGAGAATAAAATAGATACAAGCAATATGAAAAGCAATTCAAAAGTACTTTGCAAAAGTAAGTCTCTCTCTCTCTCTCTTTCCCTCCCTTCTATGTCCCAGCTAAATTTGTACGTAGATTCATAAGGAAAAGTGTGTGGGGATGTTCATTGTTGCATTGTTTGTGATTAAAAGGTTCTTTAGGCAATTTAGGTGCCATTCCTAAAAGACTAGATTATTGTAATGCAATGTGTGATTACTGGGGAAGGAAGAAATAGGGGTAGGGAGATGAGGATTGAAGATCAAAAGGAAACTAATAAAAACAAAAACAAGAGGCCTTTGTTCCTTCCCTGTGTGGATGATATCAGTTAATGTTCCATGAATTGGAAAGTGTGATGAATTCAATGGTCTGCACCTGCAGACCCAAAACAAAACAAACAATCCACTCCAAAATACATACTAATGTTATACTTCTTAAAAAAAGTTTTCTAAAATTAGATTGTTAGGTCAAAGAGTGTACACATATTTAATTTTAATATATGTTACCGAACTCCCTTTTTTTGCTGTTCCAAAAGATTTTCTTACATAGTCTCATTCACTTATACTTTAGGTTGAATTTAGAGTGAATCAAGTTCTAGAAGAAACCCATGGGGATTTTTATTACAATCTCATTCTAATTAAGAATCACAATTTAGAGTTACATTAAATGGATAGCTTTATTTATGGGTAATTGACCTGTTTACAATCTGAGGAAATACCTTATAAGCATAAATTCTAAGAAGAAATCATAAATGAAAACACTGAAATGCTATCAGTGTTTTTTTCTTGGGTAATGGGGCTAAGTGTGGTTTTTCATTCTGTCTTCTTTACTGGGTTTTCCAAATGTTCTTTAATATGCATGTTCTAGTTTTATACTGAAAGCATTTATTTAAAAAGTGATCCATCCACTAATAGGGCCAGGAGGGATGGCTATTTCCAAAACTTTTTTTTTCTTTTAATGAGAAGGGAGATTCAAGAGCTGCATTTTAAATGTCAGAAGTTATTTATCAAAGTTGGTTGCAAGGACTAGAGAAGTAGAAAAATTGATACTATAGCTTTAGGTAAGTAAAACTACTTTCCTTATTTATGAAGCAGTGTTCCAAAACAAAGTAGGTCTCATTATATGGCATGGTCCTTGAGGACACTTAAGGTTCTCTTAATGAAGCATGGCAAAAAAATGGACATTGTTTTTTGGCCTAACACATTTAATGCTCAGAAATTCCCAGAAGGCTGGAAGAGTAGATTCTTACTAGGTGACATTAGCACATTTTGGCAGAGGCATGGACCATAGAGATCTGTGTTTTCCAAAAGTGAAGAATAGAAACCTTTGGGGTTTATCCTTTCTTAATAACAGAAAAAGGAGTGTATCAAATGTCCAGTTTGCTAGTTCTATCTGAACAAGTGGGAACATCCACCGAAGTCTGTGACCATACAGAAGCAGGAGATGAGAAACATCTTCACATCTACATCTGTGTGTTTCAACTCCATCCTAATCCTATTGTTTGGGATAATAAAGAAGGAGGTAATAGGGAGTTGGGAAGGGGAAGGGGAGACACTGAAAATGAGAAAGAATACGGACATGTTGTATGAGGAGTGAAGGAACCCTGGGCCTTAGTACTGCTACATGAGGTCTGTGAGGCTGGAAGGAGGTAAGTCAGCTGTGTGAGTGGCTTCTGGAGAGTTCTGCAAGAAACCATTACAGGTGGAATTAAAAGCTCTAGAATAACTCTTTTAGCTGAGATGAACAAAATATGAGATTAGAGAGAATAAATTTTGGATTCCAACAAGCAAGGGTGTTGTTAATCTTAGAACTTTAATTTCTCTCTGGAATTTGATTAAGGGAGAGGTTTTAGTAATGAAATTCAGGGTGTATCTATCTAGTTGGCATTTTATTCATTTGCTTTTATTGCAGAACCTCTGATATGCTGGCTGGACATAATTTGGCATAGGAAATAAAATAGAGAGCAAATTTTCAGCTTGGTAACTGGATAGCCTTGTGGTTGTCCTAATTAACTAACTATTCTGGCAAATTTCAAAGCCTTATGGAGGCAAATTATATATTGCCCATCAGCAGTCTCATGAGGATACACAAAGTAGCAGAAGTCCGTGCTTGGGCAGGGACCTAATGAAAGTGGAAACAGGTCTTCCCTAAGCCCTGTGGTGATCTTCTCTGCACAGGGAACAGTCACACCCCTAGCTGATCAAAAGCTTAAGCTCAATGGACAAAGATAAAAATAAGCTAGGCGATGTAAGGGTTTGGGGCTGATACCTTTCTCTCCCTTCATGTGCGGGACATCCATTAGTGTGATACTCCTGGCCTCTGGAATAGCTTATCTGATGGTGCGTTATGTAGGGGAAACAGGACCAGTCTTTCCTTCTCCTCTCCCTTGTAAACTCAGTAAGGGAACTCAGTTTTAGGGGGACTCAGTTTCACAGTTACCCAATTTTCTGGGTTATAGCTTGGGCTAGAATAACCTGGTTCTTCAGTTTCCAGAAAAGCTTGTGGGAAAGAAAATAAGATTATGCTTTTATCACATATTAATTGGCGTTATCTGTAATAATCTCATGCAGTTATTAAGGCATTTCTCTTCTCCCTGAAATGACAAAACGATAAGGAAGAAAGAGAGAGAGAAAGAGAGCTCCCCAGCTTTCCTTCTCTGTGCCTATATCTCTCCCACTGGGTCCCTGTCCACCCCTCTCTTACTTATTCCTGGATTAAGGTCTTGCCCTTGGATGTTCAGGGCCAGTGGGAAACTGGTGAGGAGAAGGAGCCCTAGATGTAAAGGTGTTTCCACAAGAAAGAGAAAACTTTCTTTTAGGGAGTTCTCAGAAGAGTATATCAGGTCCCAGAACCCATTTTCCTCTCTGCTCCTTACATTGTAAATCTCATCCTTTAGCAGGACTGAGAATCCATAGGATGTTTTAGGAACCCTGTATTCCAGTATTGCATGCGTCAGGGTATGTACTTGTTCAAAAATTTTTTTAATTTATTTTATTTATTTATTTTTGACTGCGTTGGGTTTTCATTGCTGAGTGCAGGCTTTCTCTAGTTGCCGCGAACGGGGGCTACTCTTCGTTGCGGTGCGCGGGCTTCTCATTGCTGTGGCTTCTCTTGTTGCTGAGCATCAGCTCTAGGTGCACTGGCTTCAGTAGTTGTGGCGTGCCAGCTCAGTAGTTGTGGCTCGCGGGCATTAGAGTTCAGGCTCAGTAGTTGTGACGCATGGGCTTAGTTGCTCTGTGGCATGTGGGATCTTCCTGGACCAGGGCCCAAACCTGTGTCCCCTGCATTGACAGGCGGATTCTTAACCACTGAGCCACCAGGGAAGCCCTACCTGTTCAATCTGAGTCATAGTCTCCCATCACTTCCTCCCTGTAAACTCTCTTGGGAGAAAATCTTCCTGCAGAGAGCATAAATTCTGTTACTGTCCTCCACGCTTCTCATTTTAAAGGTATCTACTCCTCCAGACTCCTTACTTCCAGGGAATTTCCTATTTGGAAGTCCACTTGACCACAGATATAAGCTCTGTTATCCAGCCCTGCCTTTAGTAACTGTTTCCAGTAATAAGATATTCTTCTTACTCTTTGACTTATTTTTCATGTTGGGTGGATATCAGTACTTGGATGTTGTTGTGACTACTTACTTGCCCTGTGTAAGGTCATGGATCATGGTACTGTTACACTGAACAGATTTATAATCACCATGCATTTTCATGGCCATTACTTTAGTTGTACTCATCCCTTTCAAACTTTCTGGGGGAAGGGAGAGGCAGGGAAATTAGTCCAACAGTCTCTCAACTGTGGGCACTGCTACTACTGCTGGTTTATAAGCTTTTGAATGAGATATGCAGGAGACATAGGCTGATGATCTGAAAAGGATGTGGCCCCCATCCAGTGGAGTCGTGAGCAGAAGCCAGACGGTACTGACTCAGGAGAAAGAGACTGAGGGCATTGCTTACAAACTCTGCATACAGGGCCATCACCTTGGTAGCTTGAAATCAGCATTAATGGGCATATTTACATCAAGGAAAGTGGCCTATGCTACAAATTAGGAATTTCTGTCATACAGAGTGAAGTAAGTCAGAAAGAGAGAGACAAATACCGTATGCTAACACATATATATGGAATTTAAGAAAAAAAATGTCATGAAAAACCTAGGGGTAAAGCAGGAATAAAGACGCAGACCTCTTAGAGAACGGACTTGAGGTTATGGGGAGGGGGAAGGGTGAGCTGTGACAGAGCGAGAGAGAGTCATGGGCATATACACACTAACAAACGCAGTAAGGTAGATAGCTAGTGGGAAGCAGCCGCATGGCACAGGGATATTGGCTCGGTGCTTTGTGACAGCCTGGAGGGGTGGGATGGGGAGGGTGGGAGGGAGGGAGACGCAACAGGGAAGACATATGGGAACATATGTTTATGTATGACTGATTCACTTTGTTATAAAGCAGAAACTAACACACCATTGTAAAGCAATTATACCCCAATAAAGATGTAAAAAAATAAAAAATATATATATATATACACATATATATGTGTGTGTGTATATATATATATATATATATAGAGAGAGAGAGAGAGAGAGAGAGAGATCTGTCTTACCAGCACCCCACTTTCTCTATTTCAAATATCTCCACACTATTTTTCTAATTAAAGGGTTCAAGTAAGTATCCCAAATCAGTACAGAATTTGAGGGCTGGGAGTTGTGACTTTATCTGGTTTTCCTTGAACTCCATAGGAAAGCAGAGAGGTGCAGGAGAAGTCAGAGACAAGACCTTCTGCTTAGGTCTTTGGAGAGTGTCCCATGTGGGACATTCCCTTTTTCAACCAACCATCTCCACCTCTACAGTCTTATGTACTTAATCTCTCTATTCTCTCTCCTTTCTCAGGACATTCCTCTTCTTCAGTAGCCCCATTAACTCTCCCCACATCTAACAAACACTGGCCCTGGTCTACAGCTGTACGCTAATGAAGTTTTTCTCTTCCTGGGCTTCTCTTTGTTCTGAAGAGGGTGGAATGATTCTTTTTTTTTTTTTGCACGGGGGGGTAACTCGCTTAAGTTACATGTCTGCTTTCTCCATCTGTGGGGCTATAGCTTATTTTCTCCTGAATCACCTAAAGAAAAACACATTAACTACTATGATTATGTATCTTCTTCCAAAGAGAAGCTAGAGTTGGCTCACTTGAGGAACTCAAATTTACATATTAGCAATGACATTGACCCTACCTTGGTCTACTGCTGAAGATGCAGTAGCATCCTTCCTGGACCCATAGATGGAGTCCCCATCATCAAGGAGATGTCCTTTATATGCTTCAGTTCAGTCATTTGTTGTCTTGATGTCTTATTGTGTTTTACTCATGCTTTGGGGCTCTCAGACAAACGTGGTAGGGAGAGGCAGTTCTCTTTAATGTTTGCAAAGAAAATAAAGAGGCATTGTAGGTTTCAGGGCTCTGACTCAGTTACTTAAGTTTTAAGTCCCCATGAAAGGGATCACCCCAGGATAATAGCCATTGCAACCTTATGTTTACAGCAATAAGTGTAGCTTCTGCTCAAACAGCTTCTATAAAGCTGGAGGAAGGCTATTGTAGAGGAACTCTACTATAGCCCCAAACCTACTCATTCATCATTCTGCTAATGCAGAGAGTGCAATTAAAATACAGCTTTGTCTGTAAGACAGACAGTTTATCGCTCCAAACTTTTAGGAGGCACCCACTTGCTGAAGATTAATACTCTGCATGAAGAGGATTCAATACTTACACAATTCCAGCAGTCAAGAGGAGATTAGGGAAATCATTCTACCTTTTGATTGTTGGTTCCCAGCTACGCCTAATACATTGTTTGAGGCTGTTGATTTACTTTTCAATTTCTACAAAGTCAAGAAATGTTTTAAAAATAATATTTTACTTTCAATGCTGCATAGTGCATAGTGCAATAAATAAGAACAAGAACTTTGGAATCAGTTACCTGGGTTTGAATTTCAACCTTATTACTTACTAGCTGTGTGGTGTTGAGAAAATTACTTAACCTCTGTGTGTCTCTGTTTTCTTCTCTGTAAATTGGGAAAATTTTGGCCTCATAAGTTTGAGCATTAAATAAGCTAATATTTACAGAGCTTTTAAAAATAGTCCCTACATATAATAAGGGCTGTATAAGTGTTAATTAAATAAAATAATTTAAACATGAAATATTAATAATAGTAAAATTATAATCTGCAGCTATTACTTTTAGCAACAAAGTGAATACAAATTCTTCATGACATTTAACAGATGAGGAAACTGAGGCTCCTAAAGATTAATGATTTCCTAGAACCAGGAGAGTAGTGTAATCAGACAGGGTCTGGATTGTAACTTGTGGTTCCATGACTCGTCCCTTGCATCATAAACTGAGCTGGAAGAGAAAAGTCAGACCTGCTGGGTGACACTGTCTTTGAGGTACACAGGATGGACACCCCGGGACAGGAACCAGGAAATGAACAAGTGGAAAACTTTAGACTTTCAAACCTATTTATTGATACCTGTCATTTTCCAGATATTCTAAACTTTCTTTCCTATATTTACCCTTCCAACTAAGAGAAAGTATGGTTTTGATGTGAGTGAAAATAACATTGATTCAGCCTCTTGGTTTTTCCCATCTGCCAAGTGATGGAGAGGTGTCTTAGGATTTTGTGTGTGTATTTAAATGCTTTTTAAAAAAGCATGACTCATAGCAAGTATTTTTCAGTTGTCACATTACTTTTCAGAACTACCTACAAACACACACACAAACACGTATTTATTTCATACATAAATTAAAAATATATATATATATAAAACTTTATATTTTTTCAAATGCCTGCCATTTTCCATGGATTGCTGACACTTCCTGCTTTCCTACTGTGTAAAATTTTGGCAAAGTTATTATTCTCCACACTGAGTTTATTCTGCTTAGCTGAAGCACCCTGCACTAACTTTAACTCGGTATTTTTATGTAGTTTCTTTCAAAGGAAATTGATACTGTGACTCAACAGTGACTAGATATGAGTGCTCTATCAGGCAATGTGGTAAAGTCCAATTTCTAGACATTTCTGGTTGGTGATATCCCGGATGGCTAATGTTTTTCCACCTGCAGCCCTGCTAACACAGAAAAGTGTAGTGGTTTACAGACTGTGCTGCGGACCCTTGGAGGCAGCAGTGGTGAACAGCCAGTATGCATTTGTGTGGCTGACAGTGGTGACAGGTGCATTCCTTTTGATTGTTCTGTGACGTTGCCTTACCATGTGGTTAAATATTCTCATTATAACCTTCCCCAGAGGTCTTATGGCCATGCCTCAGGGCAGGATCCAGCAGGTGGGTCTCCAGGACCCACTCCTGCTTTGAATTTATCATCTTTTTGTATTGCCTTCCCCATCTTATTTCATCTGGAGAAAGAGTCCAGTGGCTAAAAATATTGTGAACCAGTGGTGTGTGTGTCAAGAGT
Organism: Lagenorhynchus albirostris; assembly: GCF_949774975.1. NCBI lineage: Eukaryota > Metazoa > Chordata > Mammalia > Artiodactyla > Delphinidae > Lagenorhynchus > Lagenorhynchus albirostris. Next base: position 42,422,518 of record NC_083102.1, read on the forward strand.
ATAGTGTTGAGTCAGAAGATCAGGATAGATCTTCTGTCAAAACAAGTAGCGACACCTTGAGAAAATTACTTAACTTTCTGAGTGTGGTTTCTCAATTTTAAAAAGGAAGAGGTTTGACTAGGTGATCTTCAATTTTTTTCTCCCACTCTAACTTTGTGTGATTCACTGGGACTAATTACAAAACACTTAGGCCAGCCACACAAGCTGTTATTAAAATAAAGATGTAGACAGCAATGTGAGAAGAGGTTAGTGGTTGCAGAAGTCAGGAAGGGAGAGAATGTAAAGGAAGCACAATATATGAAGCACAATACATTAGCACCACGGGCTCATCTTACAGCCCAGGAAACAGGGTAGTGTGCCCACGTGAGCCCAAAGTGGCCAGATCACCCCATGAAATATTACTAGATTGTATATCAGTTTTCCATGTCAACTAGGATTTCAAGCAGATTAAGAGCTTGAGGCTGGAGATTTGAAATAGAAGGCTGGAACTCAATAAAGTAGGACGTTTGGTAGGTTCTTATGTTTGGTCTCTGTGGGAGATCATGATAATTGCTTACATTGATTTGCTGCAGACTTTCCCGTGGGTGAGACTGGGGAATTCCTGGAATTTTTGTCCTTGGATGATTGGGCAGGCCTGGGAGACTCTAGGGCTTCCTTAATTAAGATCAGGGGAAATAAATGGTGAGATCTAAATGTGTTAAGAGTAGGATTTTAAAAAATTTGCTGACACCTGAGTTATCATATTTGTTTCATTTGGGGAAAAGCTTACTTTTTCAGGATTTCCACTTTTCTGTCTGCCTCTATATCTTTTCACTCACTGGGGGGGAATGATTGCTGAGTGCCAGAGGCTCTGATGTGAGCTTTTAATCTTTCAAAAGCCTGTTAATATCAAAATCAAGATGGCCCACCACTGTGGAGATAATGCATACATAAATCGTTAAAGGAAAATGACTTAAAATTTCTCTGGTCAAATATGGCAACATCCTGGTCCTTCTGGAAAAACCCCATAGAAATCGTCATGAGAAGTAAACATTGGCCAAATGACAGATTCCTGTGAGTGTAAATCAGGAGCTCAGGTTAACCGATTTGTGTAAGAGAAGAGACAGCTCTTTGGAAATTCCATGATTTAGTCCTTTTCTTTGATATGAGCACTTTGTGGGAGGAAAAAAAAATCATTTCCTATTCATTGCACAGAACTCATTTACTTCACTTCCATGCAGTGATTTTTCATTTTTATGACTGTAAATTACTGAGGTTCTTTTGTGGCCTGAAGGCTGAGGAGGTGGTCCTCAGAGAGCCAGAACCAGACGGGGGTAAACAAATGCCCAGCCCTATTAATTATTAATGGGCCCTGCCCTATTACTTTGTCTAAAGTTTCTCAGGTGGGCAGTTGCCTCATAATTTTACTTTAGCAGAATGAGAGTTAAGGAACCTTGGTGCAAGCACACTGTTCCCTTCAGTCATTTCATCAGAATAGCTTTCATTTCTCAGGGACTTGTATGGGAAAAAGGAGGAAGATTGAACTTCTTAAATTCCTTGAAGGCCATGCATATTTTATAGACACCATATTGTGGACGAAGGAAAGCTGTCAGGTGAATAATTTTTAATAAAGCCACTTTGCCTGCTATTTTTTTTTTTTTTTTGCCCGCTATTTTGTTCAGCCTTTTGTCTTGACCAATTTCCTCTTTGCTTTTGAGAAGAGGTAGGTAAGGGTGGTGGCGTGGAAGGAGCAGTTGGTTAGGTGTCAAAAAATATAGATTTGAACACCTGTCTGAGTCTCTGAATCAAGTTCTCCAGCATGGGGGAGAGTGATCATATTTTTCCTTACTTCACACAAAGGTAGTTGAAACACAAATGAAATAATGTCAAGATGGGGCTGTTGAAAGTTCATGGTTATTACTTGTTTTTCTCAGGGAGAAGCTCAAAGCTTTTTGCTACTTCACTCTACCCTTGAGAAAGAGTTGTTGAGGGGAAGAGGTCAAGATTAAGGTCGTTTTATTGCTCAGTGAGAGAGTGTGGCATCTCATCCCCTGATGGACAGGGGAGCTCTTTCTGGAGTTCCACTGGTGGGAAGTGAACTCTAGGAGAGCCAGCTCAGCTGTTTCCACCTCTGCAGATTTTTGGGTACCACTTAGACCACAGGCACTGAGGCTGTTTCATATAGAATTTGAGTGCAGTGCTTTTTTCCCTAACTGCTATATTTTTTATGGTCAATGTGGGTTTTTGTTGTTGTTGTTCTTAATAAATGTCTGTGCTTTCTTAAAGGATCATTATATGCTCAAATAGCAAGGGTATTCGAGGGTTCTAGAGTGTAAAGCTAAAAGACCAATCTCAAACATTTTTAAGAACAAAAATAAAGTTTCTTTGCAGTACAACAAATGCTGACCAACCCAGAAATGACTGCTTCACACTGACAATACTGGAACCAGAAAACCTTTCCTCTGCAACTGCCTTAAGAAAGCCGGAGAGCTACACACACACACACACACACACACAGACATGGGAAAATATTTACCATACGTTGTTCAGTAAAAGTGAAGTGAAGTTTACAAAGCAGGGTACACTATGATCATACTTTTGTAAATATAAAATGCATGTAAATGCATGTAAATATAAAATATACATATTGAGTGTATATACACACGTATAGAGATAGATATGTATATGTCACTTTCAGTATCTTTACCTGTATTAAAATATTTCCAGAAGGAAAAACAGCAGAAAGATAGCAATTGTTAGCTGCAAGTAGTAGGCATACAGAGAATTTTTAAATTAATTAATTATTTATTTTTTAAATTAATTTTTTATTGCTTCTCTTGCACTTCCAGGTATTACACAATGTATCCGTTTATATAGTCAGATTAAAAAGCATATCATTTACAAATTGTGTTTTGAAGAGTGTTTAATGACTGGGGGAAATAAGGATATACCTAGTTATTGTTTTATGATATGATTACAATTGAAAAACTACATATGTGATTATGAAGGATGTAAGAGCTTTTTATTGCTGTTAGCTAAGGGGAAACAAATAAGTATATTGGAAGTTAAATCACAAGGGTAATGATGCTTATCTCTGAGATGTGCTTTTATGGGGAATTTATTTTCTTAAATTCTTAAAGCGTTTTGTATATCCAGACTTTCTATAAGAACATTTATTATTTTTACAAATAAAAAAATCCATTTTATTTTAAAGGGAGAAGACCTAAGTTCTTATTCCAGGTCCAACACTTTTTGTATCTATGCTTATCTCATAGCACTGTCATGGGTTTCAAATGTATGAGAAAACACTTTTTTAAAGGTAAAAATGAAGAAATGATAACATATACTAAGGTAGTTTTCTTACAGCTTTTCAAACTCAAGAGATGATTTTAAGCATTAAGACTGTAAGACTCTTAGTACAAATAAAATCTTCAGGCTCTGCAGCTTCACATTCCTGAGACTCATTTTTCATTGAATGGCCAGAGCATAACAAGCTTCATATGTCATTCTCTAAGTCGAAGGGCGGTAAGACTCCATAGCAGGGGAGAATTTTATTAATCCTGTGTGTTCCAGGGCTCTCTTTATTCTGCACTCAGAGCCCAGAGCGACATCGCTCACTGGAAACATGTAGAACATGTAGATGGGCTTGACGTTGGTACACAGAGGCAACTGTGAGGCACTCTCAGTCCGTTAGAGCAGGGGTGCCCCAAACTCCTCCCCAACCCCCGGCCGCACAGCAGGAGGTGATCAGCGGGCGGACAAGCAAGTGAAGCTTCATCTACCGCTCCCCATCGCTCCCCAGCACTCGCATTACCACCTGAGCCATCCCCACCCTGTCCCAGGAAAATTGTCTTCCACAGAACCGGTCCCTGGTGTCAAAAAGGTTGGGGACTGCTGCGTTAGGGTGTGGGAAAGCTTGACTGCCATCAGTTCCTTCCCTTCCTGTACACTCTTGCCAGTTCTTCACCAAGCAGAGAAGGTTATCCCTCTACTCGCTTGATCCTGGACTGGCCTGAGTGCTTTCACCAATAAACTATGGTAGACGTGACATTGTGTCAGCTTTGGGGCTGGGCTTTAGGAGGACTGGCAGTGTTTGCTTCCTCATGGCTAAGCCCTGAGCTGCATGTAAGAAACCCAGGCTAGTCTTCTGGAAGAGAAGTCATGTGCAGGAGCACTGAGGTGCCCAACGTGTGACCTTCCTCCACTAGAACATTTGGTCTCTCTTCCTCTGCCACATGTAAGGCATCTACCTCTGTTAGGGAAACATGAGCTCGTCCAGCTTTATGAGTGACCAGGTTGGCAGGTTTAATTTCTGTTTTGAGAGTGGCATTGAGAGGAACAGATGGTTCAGGCTGCTCCTTGGGCACCAGCTCTAAGCTGCATTCCCCAATCAGCTTTATCAGTGATAAAGCTCTTGTGTTCTCCATCTGTCTGACTACGTCATCTGATTTCTCCACCTTGAGGTGGGGATTGGGAAGAGGTTTGAGATATTACCATCTGCTCAAACCTCGACACTCGAGAGTTTTCCTTTATCTGTGTAATTAGAAAAATTGCCAGGATGGACTCTAGCATGGATCCCTTGTCATTGATTTTTGGCTGTATTTGCAGGGAGCTATTTCAATTATGTACAGATGTCTCCAGGTCATCAGAGTATTATGATACAATTAACCCCTGCCATACAAGCATAATCAGCTCCAAAGTTTTAGCTAGTGGGCAAAAACACACATACATTTTATTTTTAATATTAATATGAAAACTGCTGTGTTTCTATTAATGGAAAAGAAAGTTCAAGCTTTAAGCTATTAAGATCAATAATGAGTGTTGGTAATTACATACTGTAGATAATTACAATCTCTATCATTATACAATTAAAGAAAAACTCGTGAAGTAACAGGGATTTTGGTAATAGTGGTAACATTAGTGTTTGCCATTTTGCCAGGTTATTGTTTTGTTTGTTTTGTTTTTTTGTGGTGCAAATGACAAGTGATGGTTGAAATGTGTCTGGGGCACAATTTTGTTACAAATTAAAATATTATTAACGATAAAACTGTAGCTCTAAAAATTGACAAGTACATGAGCAAAAATTTATATTATATGCCTCTGAGCTGACTACAACCAGCTTCAACATTGTAGAAGTGAAAAAAAATCCTCTCTTGTGCAGCAAAAGTGAGTGGTTTATAAATGTGTGGGTGTACAGTGTGAAAATATAAAGGTAGCAGATGAATGGTTGTATGTTTTTGATTATAGCTTCTGTTATTCTTTGATCTTTCATTCTGGAACATCGATTACTCATATCAGTTCTCCATATTCATCAACTCTCTTATTGTTTAAATCTCTGTTCATTTTTTGAATATTCTGGGAAGCTATCTCATTTACCTCTCCACCATTACCCGTAATCCCTGCATTTCTGTGCTTATTTCATGAAGATCATAGTTTCTTAAATGCTTTTGAAGGATAATAATAATGATGCCAAAAGTATTTTGAAGACTCATAATGTGCTGCTCCAAATAGTCATTGTTTTGTGTATATAATCCCATTGCAGGTATTAGGAATTGGAGTCTTATGAAGGTCAGGCAAACTGTACAAGATTGTAAAGTTATTAAATAATGAAACTGGAATACAAAACCTTGTTTCTCTGATTTCAAAGCCCATGTCTTCCACCACTAGATTATATGGTCACACAGTTTCTGAAATTTTGCTCTGGGTCCTGCCTAGATCATTTTCATTTGTGTTTCTCCTCTGAATCACCCTTATGTAGGGCCACTTTGCCTTCCCTTCAACAAACAGAAACTCTAATAGGCTTAATAGATGTTTTCTCTTTCCTTTCCTGCTGATAACGTAGATTTCCTTGTTTCCATTATCCATTTACGTTTAATCAGCCAAACAAAAATTACTTCTATTTGTACTTCTTTTTCACTGTTCCTGTTTATAATAAAAGAGGTTCCTCATCCTGCCAACAGTTAATTTCTCTGCCCTGCATCCCATACCCCTTACAGCTCTTTCATCAGGGACTTGCTCCATTGATTATTCTCTTTCCTCTCTGCATGTTCCTTCCCAATGGCATTTGAAAAAAATCCTCTCACATTTACAACAAATTAAAAAAAATACACAAAACTCCTTCAACCCATGTTTTCCTCTGACTACTTCCCTACTTCTCCTGCCAACCCTCCTGAAAAAGTTTTCTAAGTTTCCTGCCTTCACATCCTCATGGTTTACCGATTTCTCAAGCTCCAATAATGTGGGTTAGTGACCCACACCTTGGCCCCATGGTCCCATGGCGTGGTTCTCACTTGTTGAATCAAATGGGCACCTTTTCATGCTTGGCTCAGTTGCCCTTCAGCATTATCTGTCTCTGTGTACAACCCACTCCTAGAAACTCTCTCTCCCGGGCTCCCTTCCTTGTACAAACCATCCTTGTGTTTTCTTCCTGCTTCTCGAGATGCTTTCTCTGAGTCTCCTTAGCAGGCTCTTGTGTCTCTACCCATCTCTTAAATGTTCACATGACACATTCTTTAGTGCCCTTCTCCCTGCTCCTTTCTAGATGTGTTTTGAAGACATCTGCTACTTTCTGTAAGCACTGACAGGAACCTAGATTCTAGCAACAGTGTTCAACCTAGTTTCTCTGCTTTTGGTCTTGCTCTAAAATACGGATCTAATCTTGCTGCTTCCCTACTTAAAATAGTTTAATGGTTTCTTTGTGAACTTAGGTGAGATTCAAACTACTTCCCTTAAACTTTTAAACTGGGCCAAATTCATGTTGATTTACAAATTTATGATTAGCATTCCAGCAGCATGTCAGGATCCCATGTTGATGTATGAAAGAATACCATTTGTCACAAATTTAACCTGTGACCCATGTTCCTATTGTTTGAGTTTCAGTAGGCTGGGTTACCTTAACAAATAGACACCAAATACAACAAAAAAAGTGTATTTCTTTACATTATGGTCTGAGATGAGTCTTTCTGTATGACAGGCAGCTCTCTCCTGTTTAGGATTCAGGGAACTCCTATGGCCTCTGCATGATATGTGTCCAGCTGACAGAAAGGTAAGGAGAGCATGGGAAGGCATCAGAAACTGAAGCACTTAATTTCCACTTTCCTTCTCTTCACAGTAACTATTCACACAGTTATACCTAGAAGAAAAGGGTTAGCTCCAGTATTGATATAAAAGGAAAAAATTAAAAAGAATGATTGAGAGCCTGGTGTGTGTCAGACAGGCAGGTAATAGTGATTGTGGTTGGATCTCATGGCTGCTCTTTCGGAGGTCCAGGCAGGACGCTATGGAAATTTGAGGGGTTGTGGCTGCGGTGATGGTGAGGGATGGGATGTGTGAGCTTATTCTTTAGCATTTTCCTTCTCTCAGGAGCGAGATGAGCTGGCCTGTCTTGTCATCCTTATTCAGCATCATATAATATGGTGGCTCCTCCCTCTGCCCCCCACTTTTTATTAGGCAGTTGGAAGAATGAAACTTTTTTAAAGAGAAACATGTCATTTTCTACAAGAGTCCATTGAGACTAACTGATTGAACCTGTAGGAGCCAGTAGTCTCTGCTCTCTGAGGAACTTCTCTGGAACTCTGATTCCAGCCAGAGAGCACTCTCAAACCAGGAAATGAGCCAAAATTCTACTGGGGATTTTCTCTCCTTTGCAGCAAATGCTTCTGCATAAAGAAAAGTCCACAAACTTTTCCTTGGGTATATTTAGCAACAGAGAACTGGCCCTGAAAATGTTTCTCTTGCAGTCTTGCATTCTAAGACAATGGAATATTAGCATTTAATAATCACCGCTGGTAACAGGAAAATGCAAACCATCCTCTTATCACACAATCGAAGATGATCACTAAAATTGTGTCTATCTGGGGCAAACTGTTTTAGCAGACATCCACCCAGGAAACGCAAATCCTTGTGTGATATTGGACATGTTTAATCTGGTTTGCACATGTATAGAGTATTGCTAGTAATAGCTGTCTCATAAGCTTGTCATGAGGATTAAACAAAATACGCTGTAGGAAAGCACTTTGACCAGAATAGATGCCCGATAAATGTTCATTCCTCACCTTCCGTCCTCCCTCTTTCCCTCCCTCCCTCCTTTCCTTCTTCTCTCCTTTCCCTTTTCACAATCCCCTCCCATCTCCTCCCTTCCCTTCTGTGGTAGAGCTGAGATTTACAGGAAAGGACCATGGAAATCTAGATACAGAGGAGACTGACTCTGGGTACCACAAGGGAAGGAGAGAAAAGTCAGAGAACAGGGCAAAGGGAAGGCAGCAGGTGAGAGGGATGGGCTTTCAGAGCCAATAAAGGAAAAGGTTTTGCAGTTAGAAAGTGTCATTTGGCACCCGTGATATCTGAGGCTTGAAGAGGTCAAAGAGGTATAGATCACAAGCTTCCTACAATCAGTCCCTGTGGCTGAACGCAGGGACTCTCCTGGCTGAGTCGGCCTCACATATTTCAGTGCCTAATGAGAAACAGCAGGGCAGGGTGTCCCCAAAGCCCACTCCAGCCCCTGTCCCCCAACTTCTTCCATATCCTTTATTTGTAAGCACTTATTTGGGAAGTTCTTTATCCTCCACCCCAAATTTGCCTGCCAATCTTCTGCTTATCTTTTGATACTCTGTTTAAATGGCCCGTAGTCAGTATAATTAATTCTTGCAGGTGTTCCCCAAAGCATCTTGACTGCACTTCAGATGTGCATTTATTAGTTCAGTTCAGGACAAAAAGCACTGTGGGGTCTCCCATGTTCCATGTATTAGGCCAGGGGGTGAGTGTGAGGATATATATGACTGAGACAGGGCCAAGGCCATCCCAGTAGGGACAGTGGGACAGTGGTTCCCAAAACCCAATTCTCACTGGACAATTCATTTCAGAATGCATGGGGACCATGTGTTCAAAATGTATATTTCTAGGCCCTACTCCCATGTACTCAGGTAAAGATAAGCCTTGAGGCTGTTTAATTTAAGAAGCTCTCCCAGGTAATTCTGATGTGCAGTCAGGTCTGGGAACTTCTGGAAAGGTGAAGGAAAAGAAGGCAATTTAGAATGTTCTCTCTGATGGGGTTTGGATTGTTGGTGTTCTATGTCACCAACTATAGCTGGGTCCAAAAACTTCAGAGAACAATTAGGTGAGTTTACAGCTTAATGTATTGTCTTAAAGGTTTAAGGTTCTAACATTTGGTTTGGTTAAGGTTTAGCCTGCAGAGAAGGTAGGTGAGCAAGCCCCTGTCATTGGGCACATGTGCAAATAGATAGCCCAGGTGAAAAGAACGTGAAGACCTTAGGCTTCTCTGGTCTTCTGCTCTGGTGCCTGGACTCTAGCTGGCTTAGCAATGTGACAGGGAGGTTGGTACCAAGGACTGAGCTGTGGACAACAGCCTTCCTCCACATTGTCTGTGGAGTCCTTTCTGACTACACATACCTCCTTTCTCTTGCTCTCCCCCCAACTTGGAGTCCTGGTTTCATAGCCCAGGCCACACCCTCTGATGTTTCATCCCTTCTTTACCTGGTTTATTGCTGTCATTCCCTCACTCCACTCTTGGCTCCATGTGCACCTCCATTCTTGGTGAGAAACCCTGCCTTCCAGCCAGGCAGTTAGAGTCCTGCTGGGCAGACTAAGCCCACTCCCCCCACTATTAGAGGAGGTAGCTTCCTACCCATTTGACCACCTTCACCATGTTCCACAGAAGGCAGTTCTGTCCCTGAGTCACATGAGACCTCCCTGCAGAGACAAGAAGATGTGTCTGAGGCCCCTTTCATGTCTCTGCAGAGAGGAGTACTCCTTGATGGGTTCCCAGAGGAGCACAGGGCTCTGGCAAACCAGCCAGCAGGAACAATAAGACTTCACGTAGAATGGTCCATGGCGGCCTTAAAAGTGATTATATTGTTCCTTTGGGGAGGCAGATGCCACTTCAGAGAACTGGAATTGAAACCTCTGCCCCAAGACCGTGAAGCCAAAATCTTTCTTCCTGAGGTGAGTCTAAAGTCAAACATGGACAACATCCTGAAGGGGATGGGAGGATGTATAAAACAAAACAATGCAAAAACAAAACCCATTTTCCTGAAAGATTTAACAGAAATTGTTTAAATCATGGTTAAAAAAAGGAGGTGGGGCGAAATACTGTAATCCCAGAGCATTAAAAAGAGAGTCTTTCATATCCAAGCATCTATAAGAGCTAGAGACCACGAAATACACTGGGCAAAAGGGATTGATAAACCAGGGCTAGGTGGTCTTGGGCTGTGCCCTGGGGACAATGCTGGTGCCCCTATGAAGGGTGGGTGGATTAAGCCAAACCTCTCGTTCTAGGGAGCTTTGTTGTCTCTCCTTTTGCATCTTATCACCTGCTGCTTCCAGGTCATTCTGAGAGAGAAAGGATCTGAGAAAGGAAAACAGGTGGAAATGTCAGCAACTCTGTTAGCTTCCTAGGGCTTGTAACATTACCACAAACTATGTGGCTTAAAACAACGGACATTTATTTTCTTACAGTTTTGAGTGCTAGAAGTTCAAATCAAGGTGTGGGCAGGCTCTTGCTTCTTCTGAAGGCTCTACAGGAGAATTCATGCTTTTCTCTTCCAGCTGCTGGTGACTCCAGGCCCTCCTTGGCTTGTAGCAGCCTGACTGACATTTGCTTCCATCATCACATGGCCTTCTCCGTGTGGTCTCCCCTTCTTTTCTGAGGACACTTGTCATTGAATTTAGGGCCCACCCTAACTCAGGATGATCTTATCCTGAGATTCTCAACTTGATTACATCTGCAGAGACCCTTTTTTCCAAACAAGGTGATGTTTACAGGTTCTGGAAGACATTCAACACACTATGGCAAACTTAGAGGAAATATCCTCTAAAATAGCCCTGAAAATAGAAACGGAGACCAGCCTCTTAAGACGGCTCAGGTCACAAGCTGACTCTGAGTTATACTGCTCATCTCGGTTGTCTTCAGCCATTCATCTGGTCCCCTTCTTCACAGCCATCCAGGCACACTGGCTCTGCATCAGGTCCTTGAATTCACCAAACCCCTTCCCATCTTGGAGTCCTCACACTTCCTGCAAGGAAAGCCCTCTACTGCACCTTTTTTGCATGTCTCAGTCCTTCTCACTCTATAATTCTCATCTCTAATGAATACCTCTTCCCAGACAGACCTTCTCTGACCATCCTGTTATTTTTTTTTTTTAAATCACAACTGCTGTTTGTTTCCTTTAAAGCACTGACCACAATTTTCAATTACTCACTTGATTATTTTCTCTTTACCCCACTAAACTGAAGTGACAAGTAGGCAAGAGGCAGGTCTACCCTGTTTACCCTGCATACCCAGCACCAGGTACAGTGTCAGAAAAGCTAATAGTTGATAAATAAGGATGGAACACATTGAACAAATAGGCATATGTTTGTGACATATGCATTTCTTTTCTGATTTTTTGGATCTTGCGTGATTATCTCAAATTTATTCTTGTTGTTATCTAAACCCTGTTGGGATAATAACTGATGGAGGGATTTTTGCTTCTGCTCTTCTAAAGAGTTTATTGTATCTCTCTGAATTCTGTGGGAATTGAGAGCAAAACAGCTAAGCAGTTGTTTCTGTTGCACCAAGCACATTGGGTTAGTGTTTTGTGGTCATGACAATTTCCTCCAAGGAAAGGCATTCAGATCAAGGGGGAGAGAGGCCATAGCTACAAGGGCAATTGCCAAGCTTGAGGTAGTATAGTAGTAAAGATGGATGAGAACCTGTCAGCTCCCATGCTTGTGAAGACTGGCTTTTGAATTTTCCCTACTAAAATGACAGCACCTTATGTAGCCTTAAGCTATAATACATTTCTCACACTTTGGTGAAGATTCCTTTATTAAAGCTTTCTTCTTCCTTGTCTTTATGGAAATGATACATTCTTATTGTAAAAATTCAATCATTATAAAAATGTGTAAGAATGAGAGTTTAAAAAAAGTTACCCAAACTCCACCACTGAGAAATATAATGAACATCAGATAGGCATGATTCCAGGCAGCTCTTTGTGCATATATACATATGGAAGGATGTATGGTTAGATAAATAGTCTGAGAAGTAATTTTCATAACAATGGGATGATACTTTACATAATATAATATCTTTGGCAAGAAGGTATGAAATTTATTTTTATATGAATTAAACAGAAGGAAAAGAACTTGATTTGAAACTGAAGTATTTGCAGAATTTGTTATTTTTTTAAACAGAAGAACTATTAGATTCTAGAGGATCCTTCTAAAATTAAGGGAAAAATTACTTTAAATACTTCAAGAACTGCCACAGTTGTTTACTGTTCAATCTACATTTAAAGGAATCCATGCTTCCTACCAGACTGTCTTCATTTTGAGTTTCTTTATTTGAGCATATAGGGGCTATATTCCTTAAAGTTTAAGATTGATGACCTTTTTTTTTCATACACAATTAACATTTATCACCTCCTTAAGTTGTTCTAAATCGTATGTCTCAAGAATCCACCTCTTTTCCAGACACCTCCCTGTTGGAATTCTCTCTCCTCATCCTCCAGTCTGTACAGATCAGTCTACATCTCCATAAAACTGTTAATTTGGGAGCTTTCTTCTATTATGCTCCTACTTTGGATTCACTGTTTTTTAAGATATCATGTCTTTCTCTTTCTTAATTACGTTCTCATTTTGCTAGAGAATATTTTAATCAACTCCCCAATAATGTATGTTGAGAAGAAAAACACTTCTGAGTCACTTCATATCTCAAAGAGCCTTTATTTGTTTGAATGATAGTTTGGCTGGGCTTAGAATCAATTGTTATGGGTTCTCAGGGGTCATTTCATCTAAAACACAATCTGAAGACTCATTTCCACTGGGAGTATTCCTTTGTCTTATTGTTATCTGGAGATTAACTCACTGGTTTTTCTTATTTCAACTGAGGTCTAATTTACATACAGTTTAGTGAGTTTTATCAATTGTATACATTCATGCAACACTACCTCAAACAAGATATAGAATATGTATGTCCATCACCCCCCAAATGTCTGGGGTCAACTCCTGCCCCACACTCAACAGAAGTAGCCACTTTTTAATTTCTAGTACCATAAATGAGTTTTGCCTTTTCTAGCACCTCATTTATATGAAACCTAACAGCATATCCTTTTATGTATAGCTTCTTTTGCTCAGCGTGTTTTTTTTTTTTGTTGTTGTTGTTGTTGTTTTGTGGTACGCGGGCCTCTCACTGTTGTGGCCTCTCCGGTTGCGGAGCACAGGCTCCGGACACGCAGGCTCAGTGACCATGGCTCACGGGCCCAGCCGCTCCGCAGCATGTGGGATCTTCCCGGACCGGGGCACGAACCCGTGTCCCCTGCATCGGCAGGACTCTCAACCAGTGCGCCACCAGGAAAGCCCCTGCTCAGTGTGTTTTTGAGATTCATTCATGTTATTGCATATTTCAGTAGTATATTCCTGTTTATTGTTGAGTAATATTTCATTGTATGAATATATCGCAATTTGTTTATTCGATCTCCTGAAGATAGACATTTGGGCTGTTTCTAGTTCTAGAGTATGGTGAATAAAACTGCTATGAATGGAATATTATTCATCCATAAAGGAGAAAATCTAGCCATTTGCAGCAACATGGATGGACTTTGAAGGCATTATGCTAAGTGAAATAAGTCAGACAGAGAAAGACAAATACTGTATCATCTCACATATATGTGGAATCTAAAAAACAAAACAAAACAAATTTCATACATATGAAGAACAGAATTGTGGTTGCCAGAATTAGGGGTGAGGTGGTTGGGGAGTGGGAGTGGGTGAGATGGGTGAAGGTGGTCAAAAGGCACAAACTTCCAGTTATGAAATAAATGTCATGGGGATATAATGTAGAGCATTGTAACTGTAGCTAATAATATTGTATAGTATATTTGAAAGTTGCTAAGAGAATAAGTCTTTAAAGTTCTCATCACAAGAAAAAAATTATAACTATGTGTGGTGATGGATACTAACTAGACTTACTGTGGTGATTGTTTTGCTCTATATACAAATATCAAATCATTATATTGTACACCTGAAACTAATAATGTTAAATGTCAGTTCTATTTCAATTACAAAAAAGAAAAAATGAAGAAGGAAAATTTCAGAATTTTCTCAAATATATCAGCCATGCATATGTTCATATTAATATCAGTTAATTTTTAATATAAAACACCAAAAAAATCCCTGCTATGAACATTCTTGTAAAAAAAGATTTTCTGTGCACAAATGTTTTCATCTCTTTTAAGCAAATTCCTATGGGTGAATATCCCAGGCATAAAGATGACATGGCAAAAGGAGCCGGTGTGTGTGCATGCGCGCGTCCGCATGCAGGCATTATGGAGCGAGGTTAGAGGGACCCTGCTCCCCTACCCACATACAGGGAAGAGGTCTTCTCAACCCACATGCTTGTCACAGATTCCCATCCTAGAGTCTAGATTCACATATGAAGGTTATCAGAACACTGCAAAATGGCTTTCATCTTACACCAAACACGAACCTCAAGTGGCAGTGATCTGTGGTTCTGGGTTAGGAGGTCTGACTGACAGATTAACTCAGGCCCAGATCTTTGACTACAACCAAATACCAAACTCTCAAAAGTACAGTGCCAGGTCATGCTGGTCGACTGGTGTTTGGGATTTTGAATGGCAGAGCCTGTGTGATGATGCAGGGCAGGTTCCACATGTATGAAGTCTACCTGCTCTGGAAGGTGACATTCCCAGTGAGGGTTTTCCGGCTTCTGGGTGTGGACACCCTTGTGGTCATCAGTGCATCTGGAGAGCTCAACTCCAAGTCTGAGGTTGGAGGTATCAGGCTGATCCTTGATCACATCAACCTATCTTGTTTCTGCAGTGAGAACCCTCTCAGAGGGCCCAGTGGTGAGAGGTTTGGAGTTAGTTTCCCTGCCATGTCTGACACTTATGACCAGGATATGAAGCAGAAGGCTCATAGTACCTGGAAACAAATGGGGGAACAGAGAGTTACAGGAAGGCACCTATGTGATGGTAGCGGGCCCCAGTTTTGAGACTGTGGCAGAGTGTCATCTGTTGCAGAAGCTGGGGGTGGATGCTGTTGGCATGCGCACAGTACCAGATGTTATAGTTTCAAGGCACTGTGGACTTTGAGTCTTTGGCCTCTCCCTCATCAATAACAAGGTCATCTTGGATTATGAAAGCCAGGGGGAGGCCAATCATGAGAAAGTACTAGAGGCTGGGAAGCAAGCTCCTCAGAAATTGGAACAGTTTGTCTTCATTCTTCTGGCTAGCATTCCACTGCCTTATGATGCCAGTTAACCAGCCCTGGAGTGGTCTGGCCTCTCCCTTATGGGATCCGAGGAGCTGCTACCTACTTTGGCCTCTTGCTGGAATCACTTGCCTCTGCCCTTAGGTAGTGGCAGAAAGGAGTGTTGCCTTCCCTACTTGTCCCACCAGACCCTCTGGTGCTGAGTCCTCTTCTGCTCAGTTGTCATCTCAAAATGATTTCCACCCCCATTCCTCTTCAAGAACCAGAGCCCAAGCCCTACCATACATCCGAGGATATGCCCAGGGTTTGACTTGGGGCCGTCGAACGCAGCACAGTAGCTACTGCTAGCTTCCTGAGATGATCCTCTCACATTTCTGGGGGCTCAGTTCTGCCTCCTCAAAGCACTGGAGACCACACAAGGAACAGCCTATTCATTTTGGACTTTTATAATATCATATTTTGAGAATAAAGAGAAAGATGAAAATAAAAAGAAGTAAAGTTAACTTTATTAGAAATTTCCAATCACTTCTGAAAAATTATTTCCATTTTACACTTCCACCAGCAATGTGTGAGATTTCTAGTACCTCCATATTTTTGCTAACATTGGACTGCCCATGTTTTTACTGTAGTCATTGTACTGGGTATGTAGTCATACGTATTGTGGTTTTAATTGGCATTTCCAAGATGATGGAAAATTTCAGCATCTTTTCATACACTTAGCATTGGCCATTTATATATCTTCTTTTGTGAAATATCTGTTTAAAATTTTGCCCATTTAAAGGATGTTTTTAATTTTTTCTTTTTTTTTTAGATATAGAAGATTTTTAAACAGTATATTCTGGTTACAATTCCTTTGTCAGATATACACATTTGAAATATTTTCTACCTGTGTTTCATTGCCTATTCAGTTCTTAACAGTGTTTTTAGCAAATTGATTGCAGTATAATTGTGACACAATAAACTACACATGTTTAAAGTGTACACTTTGATAAGTTTTGACATATATATTCACCCATAAAACCATCACTACAGTACAAATAATATACTTATTACTCCAAAAGTTTCTTTGTCTTCCCTTGGAATCCATCCATCCTGGCCATACCGAGACAACCCCATTCTTCAGGAAAACAATGACCTAGTTTCTGTCATTGTAGATTAGTTTGATTTTCCTAGAATATTATATAAGTAGAATCATAAAGTCTGAAAGTTTTTTGTCTGTTTTATTTCACTCAGGTTAATTATTTTAGGATTCCTCTACATTGTTGTATGTATCAGTAGTGCATTCTATTTTATTTCTAAGTAGTATTCCATTATATGGATATACCACATTTTGTGTACTGTTCACTTGTAATGAACACTTGGGTTGTTTTCAGTTTGAGCTATTACAAATGAAACTGCTGTGTACATTCAGAATAGTCGGGCTTCCCTGGTGGCACAGTGGTTGAGAGTCCACCTGCCGATGCAGGGGACACGGGTTTGTGCCCCGGTCCGGGAAGATCCCACATGCCGCGGAGCGGCTGGGCCCGTGAGCCATGGCCGCTGGGCCTGCGCGTCCGGAGCCTGTGCTCCACAACAGGAGAGGCTGCAACAGTGAGAGGCCTGCGTACCGCAAAAAAAAAATAATAATAATAATAAAAAAATAATAAGAGAAGTTAAAAGTACTATGAAAGCATAATTCATAAAAGGTAGATAAATTAACACAAATAAAGGCACTTTTATTTAAGAAGCAATTTTGATATATTAATGGCTATATCAAATTGCAAATGGGGCTTAATGACATTCTAGATGATGGAATGGTCATGTGACTTTGGAGTCTCCCTGTGCTATGCAGCTGCTTCCCACTAGCTAGCTATTTTACATTTGGTACTGTATATATGTCAATGCCACTCTCTCACTTCGTTCCAGCTTACCCTTCCCCCTCCCCGTGTCCTCAAGTCCATTCTCTACGTCTGCGTCTTTATTCCTTTCTTGCCCCTAGGTTTTTCAGAACCATTTTTTTTTCAGATTCCATATTTATGTGTTAGCATACAGTATGTGTTTTACTCTTTCTGACTTACTTCACTCTGTATGACAGACTCTAGGGCCACCCCCTTCACTACAAATAACTCAATTTCGTTTCTTTTTATGGCTGAGTAATATTCCATTGTATATATGTGCCACATCTTCTTTATCCATTCATCTGATGATGGACACTTAGGTTGTTTCCATGTCCTGGCTATTGTAAATAGAGCTGTAATGAACATTGTGGTACATGACTCTTTTTGAATTATGGTTTTCTCAGGGTATATGCCCAGTAGTGGGATTGCTGGGTCATACGGTAGTTCTATTTGCAGTTTTTTAAGGAACCTCCATACTGTTCTTCACAGTGGCTGTACCACTTCACATTCCCACCAGCAGTGCAAGAGTGTTCCCTTTTCTCCACACACTCTCTAGCATTTATTGTTTCTAGATTTTTTGATGATGGCCATTCTGACTGGTGTGAGGTGATACCTCATTATAGTTTTCATTTGCCTTTCTCTAATGATTAGTGATGTTGAGCATCCTTTCATGTGTTTGTTGGCAATGTGTATATCTTCTTGGAAGAATTCTGTTTAGCTCTTCTGCCCATTTTTGGATTGGGTTGTTTGTTTTTTTTGATATTGAGCTGCATGAGCTGCTTGTATATTTTGCAGTTTAATCCTTTGTCAGTTGCTTCATTTGCAAATATCTTCTCCCATTCTGAGGGTTGTCTTTTCGTCTTGTTTATGTTTTCCTTTACTGTGCAAAAGCTTTTAAGTTTCATTAGGTCCCATTAGTTTATTTTTGTTTTTCTTTCCATTTCTCTAGGAGGTGGATCAAAAAGGATCTTGCTGTGATTTATGTCATAGAGTGTTCTGCCTATGTTTTCCTCTAAGAGTTTTAGAGTGTCTGGACTTATATTTAGGTCATTAATCCATTTTGAGTTTATTTTTGTGTATGGTGTTAGAGAGTGTTCTAATTTCATTCTTTAACTTGTAGCTGTCCAGTTTTCCCAGCACCACTTATTGAAGAGGCTGTCTTTTCTCCATTGTATATTCTTGCCTCCTTTTTCAAAGGTAAGGTGACCATATGTGCATGGGTTTATCTCTGGGCTTTCTATCCTGTTCCATTGATCTATATTTCTGTTTTTGTGCCAGTACCATACTGTCTTGATTACAGTAGCTTTGTAGTATAGTCTGAAGTCAGGGAGTCTGATTCCTCCAGCTCCGTTTTTCTTTCTCAAGATTGCTTTGGCTCTTCAGGGTCTTCTGTGTTTCCATACAAATTGTGAAATTTTTGTTCTAGTTCTGTGAAAAATGCCATTGGTAGTTTGATAGGGAGTGCATTGAAACTGTGGATTGCTTTGGGTAGTATAGTAATTTTCACAATGTTGATTCTTCCAATCCAAGAACATGGTATATCTCTCCATCTGTTTGTACCATTTTTAATTTCTTCCATCAGTGTCTTATAGTTTTCTGCATACAGGTCTTTTGTCTCCATAGGTAGGTTTATTCCTATCTACTTTATTCTTTTTGTTGCAGTGGTAAATGGGAGTATCTCCTTAATTTCTCTTTCAGATTTTTCATCATTAGTGTATAGGAATGCAAGAGATTTCTGTGCATTAATTTTGTATCCGGCTACTTTACCAGATTCATTGATCAGCTCTAGTAGTTTTCTGGTAGCATCTTTAGAATCCTCTGTGAATAGTATCAAGTCATCTGCAAACAGTGACAGCTTTACTTCTTCTTTTGCAATTTGGATTCCTTTTATTTCTTTTTCTTCTCTGATTGCTGTGGCTAAAACTTCCAAAACTATGTTGAATAATAGTGGTGAGAGTGGGCAGCCTTGTCTTGTTCCTGATCTTAGTGGAAATGGTTTCAGTTTTTCACCATTGAGAATGATGTTGGCTGTGGGTTTGTCATATATGGCCTTTATTATGTTGAGGAAAGTTCCCTCTAAGCCTACTTTCTGGAGAGTTTTTGTCACAAATTGGTGTTGAATTTTGTCAAAAGCTTTTTCTGCATCTATTGAGGTTATCATATGGTTTTTCTCCTTCAATTTGTTAATATGCTCTATCACATTGATTGACTTGCATATATTGAAGAATCCTTGCATTCCTGGGATAAACCCCACTTGATCATGGTGTATGATCCGTTTAATGTGCTGTTGGATTCTGTTTGCTAGTATTTTGTTGAGGATTTTTGCATCTATGTTCGTCAGTGATATTGGTCTGTAGGTTTCTTTTTTTGTGACATCTTTGTCTGGTTTTGGTATCAGGGTGTTGGTGGCCTCATAAAATGAGTTTGTGAGTGTTCCTCCCTCTGCTATATTTTGGAAGAGTTTGAGAAGGATAGTTGTTGGCTCTTCTCTAAATTTTTGATAGAATTTGCCTGTGAAACCATCTGGTCCTGGGCTTTTGTTTGTTGGAAGATTTTTAATCACAGTTTCAATTTCAGTGCTTGTGATTTTTCTTTTTATATTTTCTATTTCTTCCTGGTTCAGTCTTGGAAGGTTGTGCTTTTCTAAGAATTTGTCTATTTCTTCCAGGTTGTCCATTTTATTGGCATAGAGTTGCTTGTAGTAATCTCTCATGATCCTTTGTATTTCTGCAGTGTCAGTTGTTACTTCTCCATTTTCATTTCTAATTCTGTTGATTTGAGTCTTCTCCCTTTTTTTCTTGATGAGTCTGGCTAATGGTTTATCAATTTTGTTTATTTTCTCAAAGAACCAGCTTTTAGTTTCATTGATCTTTGCTATTGTTTCCTTCATTTCTTTATCACTTATTTCTGATCTGATGTTTATGATTTCTTTCCTTCTGTTAATTTCTGGATTTTTTTTGTTCTTCTTTTCTAATTGCTTTAGGTGGAAGGTTAGGTTGTTTAATTGAGATGTTTCTTATTTCTTGAGGTAGGATTGTATTGCTATAAACTTCCCTCTTAAAATTGCTTTTGCTGCATCCCATAGGTTTTGGGCCACTGTGATTTCATTGTCATTTGCTTCTAGGTATTTTTTGACTGCCTCTTTGATTCCTTCAGTGATCTCTTGGTTATTTAGTAGCACATTGTTTAGCCTCCATGTGTTTGTATTTTTTACAGTTTTTTCCTGTAATTGATATATTGTCTCATAGTGTTGTGGTCAAAAAAGACCCCTGATATGATTTCAGTTTTCTTAAAATTACCAAGGCTTGATTTGTGACCCAAGATATGATCTATCCTGGATAATGTTCCATGAGCACTTGAGAAGAAAGTGTATTCTGTTGTTTTTGGATGGAATGTCTTATAAATATCAATTAAGTCCATCTTGTTTAATGTATCATTTAAAGCTTGTGTTTCCTTATTTATTTTCATTTTGGATGATCTGTCCGTTGGTGAAAGTGGGGTGTTAAAATCCCCTACTATGATTGTGTTACTGTTGTTTTCCCCTTTTATGGCTGTTAGCATTTGCCTTATGCGTTGGGGTGCTTCTATGTTGGGCACATAAATATTTACAATTGTTATATCTTCTTCTTGGCTTGATCCCTTGATCATTATGTAGTGTCCTTCCTTGTCTCTTGTATCATTCTTTATTTTAAAGTCTATTTAATCTGGTATGAGTGTTGCTACTCAAGCTTTCTTTTGATTTCCATTTGTATGGAATATCTTTTTCCATCCCCTCACTTTCAGTCTGTATGTGTCCCTAGGTCTGAAGTGGGTCTCTTGTAGCCAGCATATATACGGGTCTTGTATTTGTATCCATTCAAATCCATTCTTGTATTTTAATCCATTCCTATTACTATTTTCTTAAATGTTTTGGGTTTGTTATTTCATGTCTTTTCCTTCTCTTGTGTTTCCTGCCTAGAGAAATTCCTTTAGCATTTGTTGTAAAGCTAGTTTGCTGGTGCTGAATTCTCTTAGCTTTTACTTGTCTGTTGGTTTTAATTTCCCCATTGAATCTGAATGAGATCCTTGCTGGACAGAGTTATGTTTGTTGTACGTTTTCCCCTTTCATCACTTTAAATATGTCCTGCCACTCCCTACTGGCTTGCAAAGTTTCTGCTGAAAGATCAGCTGTTAACCTTATGGGAATTCCCTTGTATGTTATTTGTTGCTTTTCCCTTGCTGCTTTTAATATTTTTTCCTTGCATTTAATTTTTGATAGTTTGATTAATATGTGTCTTGTGTGTTTCTCCTTAGATTTATCCTGTATGGGACTCTCTGTGATTCCTGGACTTGATTGACTATGTCCTTTCCCATATTAGGGAAGTTTTCAACTATAATCTCTTCAAGTATTTTCTCAGTCCCTTTCTCTTTCTCCTTTTCTTCTAACCCCTATAATTCGAATGTTGGTGCATTTAATGTTGTCCCAGAGGTCTCTGATACTGTCCTCATCTTTTCATTCTTTTTTCTTTATTCTGCTCTGTGGTTGTTATCTCCACTATTTTATCGTGCAGGTCACTTATCCATTCTTCTGCCTCAGTTATTCTGCTATTGATTCCTTCTAGAGAATTTTTAATTTCATTTATTGGGTTGCTCATCATTGTTAGTTTGCTCTTTAGTTCTTCTGTGTCCTTGTTAAACGTTTCTTGTATTTTCTCCATCCTATTTCCAAGATTTTAGAACAACTTTACTATCATTATTCTGAATTCTTTTCCAGGTAGACTGCCTATTTCCTCTTCATTAGTTTGGTCTGGTGGGTTTTTACCTTGCTCCCTAATCTGCTGTGTATTTCTCTGTCTTCTCATTTTGCTTAACTTACTGTGTTTGGGGTCTCCTTTTTGCAGACTGCAGGTTCGTAGTTCCCATTGTCTTTGGTGCCTGTCCTCAGTGGTTAAGGTTCGTTCAGTGGATTGTGTAGGCTTCTTGGTGGTGGTGACTGGTAACTGTGTTCTGGTGGATGAGGCTGGATCTTGTCTTTCTAGTGGGCAGGACCACGTCTGGTGGTGTATTTTGGGGTGTCTGTGAACTTATTATGATTGTAGGCAGCCTCTCTGCTAATGGGTGGGGTTGTAGTCCTGTCTTGCTAGTTGTTTGGCATGGAGTGTCCAGCACTGTAGCTTGCTGGTCATTGAGTGGAGCTGGGTCTTAGCGTTGAGACCGAGATACCTGGGAGAGCTCTCGCCTATTGATATTATGTGGGGCTGGGAAGTCTCTTTTGGCCCAGAGTCCTGAACTCAGCTCTCCCACCTCAGAGGCTCAGGCCTGACACCCAGCCAGAGCACCAAGACCTGGTCAGCCCCACGGCTCAGAAGAAAAAAGAAAAGAAGGAAAAAAAAAAAGAAAGAAGGAAAAAAATAAATAATTAAAATAAAAAAATTAAAAAATATTATTATAATAATAAAAAAGAAGAGAGAAACCAAACCAATAAACAAATCCACCAATGATAACAAGCACTAAAAACTAAACTAAGATAAACATATAAATCAGAAACTAATCAATCACATACAACAAACCCCAAGTCTACGGTGGCTCCCAAATTCCACCACCTCGATTTTGGGATGATTCGTTGTCTATTCAGGTATTCCACAGATGCAGGGTACATCAGGTTGATTGTGGAGATTTAATCCGCTGCTCCTGAGGCTGCTGGGAGAGATTTCCCTTTCTCTTCTTTGTTTGCACAGCTACTGGGGTTCAGCTTTGGATTTGGCCCTGCCTCTGCATGGAGGTCTCCCTCTGGTATCTGTTCTTTACCCAGACAGGACGGGGTTAAAGCAGCAGCTGATTAGGGGGCTCTGGCTCACTCAGGCTGGCGGGGAGGGTGGGGTATGGAATGCAGGGCGAGCCTGAGGCAGCAGAGGCCGGTGTGAGGTTGCAACAGCCTGAGGAAAGCTGTCCCCGGGAAGTTGTCCCTGGATCACAGGACCCTGGCAGTGGTGGGCTGCACAGGTTCCTGGGAGGGGAGGTGTGGATTGTGACCTGTTCTTACACACAGGCTTCTTGGTGTCTGCAGCAGAAACTTTAGCATTTCATGCCCGTCTCTGGTGTCTGTGTTGGTAGCCACAGCTCATGCCTGTCTCTGGAGCTCCTTTAGGCGGTGCTCTGAATCCCTTCTCCTTGCACACCCTGAAACAATGGTCTCTTCACTCTTAGGCAGGTCCAGACTTTTTCCCAGCCTCTCTCCCAGCTAGCTGTGGCGCACCAGCCCCCTTCAGGCTGTGTTCACGCAGCCAACCCCAGTTCTTTCTGTGGGATCTGACCTCTGAAGCCCGAGCCTCAGCTTCCAGCCCCTTCCTGCCCCGGTGGGTGAGCAGACAAGCCTTTCAGGCTGGTGAGTGCTGGTCGGCACCGATCCTCTGTGCGGGAATCTCTCCACTTTGCCCTCTGAACCCCTGTTGCTGTGCTCTCCTCCGTGGCTCCGAAGCTTCCGCCCGCCACCCCCTGTCTCCGCCAGTGAAGGGGCTTCCTAGTGTTTGGAAACTTCTCCTCCTTCACAGCTCCCTCCCAGAGGTGCAGGTTCCATCCCTTTTCTTTTGTCTCTGTTTTTTCTTTTGCCCTACCCAGGTACCTGGGGTAGTTTCTCACCTTTTGGGAAGTCTGAGGTCTTCTGCCAGCGTTCAGTAGGTGTTCTGTAGGAGTTGTTCCACATGTAGATGTATTTTTGATGTATTTGTGGGGAGGAAGGTGATTTCCACATCTTACTCCTCCGCCACCTTGAAGATCCTCCTTAAAATCCAGGTTTTAAAAAATATTAAAAATAAATTCTGGAGCAAGATAATTAGTAAATATTTTTAAAGTTTTAAAAAATTCCAAAACCTCAACACAAAAGGTTTCCATAGTAGCAAAAGGTTTAATGAGGAGAAAAACAATCCCTTTTTGTAAGTAACAACGTTTTATACCTGCACATCATTTTTCCCTTCTCATACAAACCATACTTTTATTATTTATGAACAAATTTCATAACACGTTTTTTCCTTCCTTACATTTTTTCTATTTTCTCATTTATTTATTTTCTTTCTTTACGTAAACTGATGAATAGATTAACATCTCAGGAAAATAGAACTAAAGTGCTTGGGCTTTCACTCTGAACCATTAACTGTTCCATCAGATTTGATATATGATGACTTTTTTTGTGGGAAGGTATTGCCATAAATGCACTGGATTTTTAATGAGCCAGCTATAGGACAGGGGTGTGTGCATGTATATATGTGTGTGATAGGTACAAAAAAATCACTGACTCTTCCCTTCTCTTTCAAATTTCCCTACTACTAACCATAAAATTCTTCTGGCATGTATTAAGTAATGACAAAAATCACAATAATTACTCTTTATTGAACTTGTCTGTCAGGATATCATTACCTCTTTTATCGTTACAACAATCCCAGGAAGGAGAGAAGAAACAAGTTTAAAATGATGTGCTCAAGGTTATATATCTGATGTTAATAAACTGATAAACTAAAATAACTCATGTTGACCCCATAGCCATGGTGTCTGTACTCTTGAGTTGAGAAGTGCTAGCAAGGTAGCTGCCAGTGACATAAATGCAGAGGCTCTTGGAAATATCTCCTGCTCTTCAAAACACTTCTGATCACTTGCTGATGCTTGATATTTTTAAAAATAGACTTAATTTTTTGGAGCCGTTTTAGAGTCACATTAAAACTGAGTGGAAAATGCAGAGAGTTCCCATACACCTCTTATCCTCACATGCTCAGCCTCTCCCACTATCAACATTCCCCCACCAGAGTGGTACATTTGTTACAAATGATGAACACACACTGACACATTATAGTTACTGAAAGTCCATAGTTTAATTCAGATTCACTCTTGGTGTTGTATATTCTGTGGGCTTGGACAAAGGTGTAATGGCACACGTATCCACCATTATAGTATCATACAGAGTAGTTTCACTGCCCTAAAAGTCCTCCGTGTTCTGTCTATTCATCCCTCTCTTCCCCCTAACCCCTGACAACCACTGTTGTGTTTTTTTTTTACTGCTGAATAATATTCCCTTGTCCAGGTGTACCATAGCTTAATCATCCATTAACCTACTAAAGGACATCTTGGTTGCTTTCAAGTTTTTGTAATTATGAAAAAATCTGCTATAAACCCAAATGTGAAGAATTTTGTGTGGACATAAGTTTTCAAATCAGTAAATATCTCCTGCTCTTCAAAATACTTTTGTTATTTTGTTATAAATTCTAAGCATCACTTTGCTGATGCTTAGAATTTTTCTCAGGAGTTCCAAGAGCTTCAGTTTTGCGGTAACCAATGAGACTTAACAGTGCAAAGGTCTCTGGCAGAGATGATGTTCTGGACTCACAATAGTGTATACAAAACTACATCTGAAACTTTCTTCAAAATAAGCACTGGGGACAGCTCTGCATCTAAAACAAGGTTACAAAAGAAGTTTCCAGAAATTGCAAAAATGTGCATCAACTTGAATTGCAAAGTTTTGCTCCTATTTGTTATTTGATTTGTTGCTGTGACCAGTTATGTTTTTATCCCTCTCTTGGTCTCTAGAAGTCTTCCTTAGCAACTAGGCAATTCGTAAACTTAGCTTCTGGCTTCCAAGCTCTCCCTGATCAAGTGATGCATCAGAGTTCTGTCTTGTGTTGATACAAAGAGAGAGAATGCTCACATCCACATTCCCCCATCTCAGGAAACACGAATTCCTCTCTACACTTAAAGGAAGAAATGTCAAGATGACTTTAAACACTTTTATTTTTAAAAGATTAGTGTGATTTATGTATTTAAAAAGACAATACAGGAACATTGATGCAAATCAGTGGTGCCCACCAAATATTACTTGCACACCTGTATTTCCCTGTTGGGTGTCCAGTTTGTTTTCTTTTTTAAACAGGAAAATTTCTTTGTAATGATGAATTTGTTAATACACAGTTCTAGAATAGGGCCTCTCACTGGGCCACAAGGAGGCAGTAAGGGAGCAGGTCTGAGAAGGACCAACACATTCCAGAGCCCACATTGCACTGACACTCATGTTGGAAGTGACCGTCACGTAACTCCTCGAAGTTTGGCCCATCCACCAGTTCAGTCAAGATCAATGTCACTTTCAATTCTTCAGCTTTGGCCATTGAAGATAAAATCTACCATGAGGACAGGATATCAGGCTTGAACTTTTCTAAGCAAACAGTTTTTGTCACATCACATATGTGTTTCTTTCTAGCATCTTTTTATATGTATTTGCTATTCTGTAATTAGCATTTAATGTTTCTATTTCAATAAGAAATCAAGTTCTCTTAGCCTATTTTCCATATTATGATTGGCAATAGTATCCATTGATGTCAACTAGGCAAGCTGCAAACTGTAGGATGTGTCTATAGTGTATCTTTTCCCTTTTCCTGCTAGGATAATCTGAGAACTTACATTCAGATTACCATTATGAACAATCATATTAATTAATTTATTATTTTTCAAAAATTGTTTTTACACTTTTACCAGGTTGCAAAACCATATTAAAACTGTTAAAAATAAAAAGAACATTTTTACCACTGGATCTTAGTTCAGATTATGGTAGTAGAAACAAGGAATGAATGTTAACTTCATTTATTTGGTCAGTGTGTATGTTTTAAAACAACCTGCTAGGTCTTTGATTAAAAAAAAACATTTGTTTTTAAAGAGAAAAATAAAATAAGCCATGCTTCCTATGGGGAGAAAACATATTTACAATAATTATTTGGACAGTAAGTCGAGTTTTAAGTAGTTTCATTATTTTATATCTATGCGTTTATACCACATCTTCATTCTTCCTGAGTTATTATTATTTTTTAAATGGCACAGTTATTTCCTGAGGAACATTTTCTGGAAGGGTATGAGTCCTTGCACATCTGAGAGTATCTTAATGATTTTACTAATTAAGTAAATAGTGGCGAGTATAGAATTTTTCCCTTCAAAAGCTATGCAGACTTTCCCTTGAGAATCTCACTGAAATGTTCCACTTTCATTTAGTATTCAATGCTGTAAACAAGAAATTTGGTTTTATCCTGAGATTTGTTTTCTTCTATAAGAGACTTCTTTTCTGTTGTAAAGCAAGATTTCTTTTCTTTTTATTATTAATCTCATCTGATATTTGACAATCTATTTCCTGGTGAAGATTCAAATTTGTCTTCAGCTTAGGACATTTATTCAATTATTTCTTTGATTTTGCTTCTCTTTTTGCTCAGTTTCATCCTCCAGTACTATGCATATCATGTGTGTTGGATCTCCTGGATCATTTTTCCTAGTCTTTTGCCATTTTCCTTATTATTATAGTCTTACTTTTATTTTTTCCTCTGAGTTTGAGACAATGTTTTGTGCTCAGCTTTTATCAGCTTCTCAGTTTCCTTCATCATTCAACTGGCTAGTGACTGCCTCCACAGTGTTTTTTAAAAATGTATGAATTGAGCTTATTATCTGAAACAATGCTTTACTGATATTGAATATTTCTTTTCTAACATATTTTTCCTACAGTGTCATCTGGAATCTCATTCATTTTTATCCCAGTTCCTTACCTCTATTCCCCTTCTGTTGAACAGCTAAATCTTTTCATTTGGTGGTTTTTATTTGTTTATTCTTACATACAAGAGCAGAAGACGATATGGCATAGACATGCTAAAGAATTTTCTCTGTGTTATGTGCAAACTAAAAGTAGCTGATTCAGACCCCTTTTCCCACACCTCTCCTCTATCCTCAGAAAAGCATCCAAGTATAACTTTGGGGTGAGAATCATAGTCTCAATCCTGGTACACCCCTTGAATCATGGTCAATTTCTTTCTCTCTTATAGCCCACTCTTGCTCCCACCCATATCCCTTCTAGCTTAGAATTCTGCTAAGTATTTACGTCCACTTATTTCCCAGGTGTATTTCCCCTCGTACATGGTAATATGTAAGAGCTTGCCAATACCTTAACCCCATTTGCCTACTCTCTAGAATTTCCAAAATTCTGAAATTCTGAATTCTGAATAGTACCCTTGCCAAGATCCAGGGATCTCTGTTATGTTTCTCAGTCACTTGGATGCACGTGAGTTAGAGAGAAGTGCACAATAAGGGTGATCAAATTATCATCCTAGATGGAAATCCCCAGGGATTCTAGTCCTAGAGTGGCCCTATAATAAATTAGATGTCTCACAATTAAGCTTTCTGTAACCAAATAGCATCATGCATGGGCCATCTTTCTGGGATTCTCTACACTAAACTGAATAATTTATCTGAGGTGGGGCCTGAGGTTCTGATGTTGACATTGCTGCTCATGGACCACACTTTGAGTAGAAAGGATGTAGTCATTAACAGAACAACCTGAAGTTAGCAGAACAGAACAATATAAGCCTAACTGTCTGATTTTCTCAGATTTCTTGGGCTAGGAGCAGAAAAATACCTCCTCTGGTCTCCTCCCAGGTGAAATAGGTGTCAACTAGCTGACTTCTGCCTCATTCAGAGAAGAACTATGGTTAACAGGGAAGAAGGACTGGTTTGTTATACATGACCCTACCACTTCTTAGCTGTATGATCTTGAGAAAACCAGTACAGCTCCAGGCTTCCCCTTTGATTAAAGGTGGACACTATCTCCTAGGTGTACACCTGTGTTTTTCAACCCTCTCTGCACATAAAGATACCCTGGAGAGCTTTGAAAATATTCCAGTGCCCACCATCAAAAAATCTGACTTAATTCGTCCAGAGCAGTGATTCTCAAACTTGGCTTGACATGGGGAGTTTTTAAAAATCCTAATACCCTGGCAAAACTCAAACTAAATATGTCAGAATCTTTAAATGTTAGAATCAGGCATTACAGCATCTTAAAATTTTTACAGGTGATTCCAATTCACAGGTAAGTTTGAGAATCACTGATCCAGGGTGAAGCCTGGACATTCAAACTTGTTGTTGATTCTAATGTACGAACAAAGATTGAGTGCCACCGATCCAGACACTCACATAGTATTATAAGGATCTGAAGAAATTACATAGCAATCAAAGTTAACTTCCCAGTAATAAGACAAACTGAGATCCCCTGCTTCCTGTTGTGATGGACTGAAGGGGACATGATATCACTTCTTTGATATTCCTGCCCAAAAGGCATAACCTTAATGTAATCATGAGGAAACACACTAAAATGAAACAGAAATATTTTTAAAAATGCACAATGTACTGTACTCTCTGAAAATGTCAATCTTATTCATGAAAGACAAAGATGAATAGTTCCATGTTAAAAGAGACTAAGGAGATATGGCCACTAAAAGTAACAGATAATTCTTGGGAAAAAGATGTTATAGAGGATATGATTAGGAAAATTGGCAAAATTTGAATACAGACTGTGGATTAGATAATAATATTGTGTCTATGCTAAATTTCTTGATATTGAAAACTGTACTGTAGTTATATAAGATAATGTTCTGTTGTTAGGAAATATACACTGTACAGGTTAGGAGTAAAGGGGCATGATTTTTGCCACTTACTTTCTAATGGTTCAGGGGAAAATTACATATATATATATATATATATATATATGAGATTACATAAGAGATAGGGAATAGTGTAGCATATGTGGCAAATTGTTAACAAGTGGTGAACTGGGGTGAAGGATATATGAGAATTCTTTACATATTCTTGCTTCTTGAAACTAAATCTGGATGAAGTGTGTATGAGAGTACATTGCATTATTTTTGTAGTTTTTTGTAAGTTTGGAATTATTTCAAAAATAAAATTGAAAGAGTACAAAGTAAAGCAAAAATTAAAAAAAAAAAGCACTTGTATTTAGACTTGGCCTAGGTGAATGGTTGTTCACTGTGCAAGTGTAAAGTCCAGCCTAGGGAGGAGAGTGATCCATGACTATGCACAGATGCTGCTGAAGCCCCTTTTGGGCTTATCCATCTGATTTGCCATTGTTGGGTCTATGTGGAGGACTCTGGACATCCTCGCCCATACCCCCTAGGCCTGGGAGTATACCTGCCTAGGACAAAGTGACAAGGACATGGAAGGAGACTAAGTGATGCTGTCTCACCCAGCACAGACAGAGGAAGCAGGGCAGGAGGCAGAGTGCCACTTCCCATGGGAGGAAGGATGGCTCTTGCACCTTCCAATTCTGCCACTTTCAGAAGAACACCACTCACAAAGCCTCCCTCATTCTTCCTGGGTTCAGGCATGATGGGTGCCTGGATGGATGCCACATGCAGAATGGTGTGAGTGTCATAGTTGAGATATGTGACATTAAAGCAAAGCGAAGAACAAACAGAAGAACTGAAGGGCTTTGCATGATTTCTTCCACCTTTGCAGCCCCACGAAGTGCACCAGTAAACAGTGTTATTCATAAAGCAACTCACACCTGAGCTAATTCCTACAGTCCTTTTATCATTCTACCTTTGGAAGCATTTGTTGTTGCTTCTCAGTTTGAAGATTTCTTGCTTCCTCTTCTTCTCCTTTGTCTTGGTGATTTGGTCACAACGTGGACAGTCACAGCACTAGGCTTGCCAACACTTCTGCAGTTGACTGGTAATTGGACCCTCTGCTGCGGCCAGTCCCTCCACATGTGGAGATGGGTTCTGGACACCAAAGCTCTTGACACCATCCATGTTCTGGACTTGAAACTTCATCCTGCTCTGAATCTTATTCCCCACCTTTTTCCCAGCATTCTCATTTTTGACTCCTTGTTTTATCTTTTGCTTTCAGCTCTATATTTACTTCTAGGAAACTGACAGCCATTAGAATTTCCCTAGCCATTTTCAGAGGAGGAAAAGAAGTATAGAGTGATTAGGTAATTTATTAAGGTCACACAACTGGTAAATGAAGGAATCAGAACTGGACCCAACCCTGGCTGACTCCAGGTCTTTGTACTACATTATTCCTCTCAAAGCAGAAATTCCCTCTTCCCCTTGTATTCAGAGGGATAATATTAACGAAATGTGTCTAATGGTGTCTCTTCTAAGTCATGAATTAGGGAACTAGAGCTGGGCTTGTGTTTGATAGAGCTACTAAGCCTGAATGAACAGGTGCCAGGGGTAAGGGAAAGTATGGGTATGTTTCCTTCTCTTGACTGCAGCTGACTATTCCTTTAGAGTGTACAGAAATAGAAGGAAGTGATGTGATTCCAATGAACATATTCTATCAACACATTAAGAGATAATTTGTAAAGAAAAAAACCCAAAACATAGTATTAATTAATTTAAGCAAGGTCTACTTTTCCGGAAGATTCTACTCCTCTCACGTCTGGACACTGGGTTCAGTTGAAAGTAACTCACCTGCAAAGAAATATAGAGACAGCTGAATGTTGCCTGCTGCTTTCAATCTAACCTTTGCCTCGGCTGCCAGAAAATTCTTTTCTAGCTTATTTTATTTCAGTGTCTAACTTTTGTTTCCAGTTGTGAATGCTGAATGAACCACTTTCAAAATCTGTGCTACCTGAGCTCATCCTTCCTTTCAAAGGGTTGAACCTAGTCTTCTACACGTGGTCACCCTGGTGCCTTCCTGGTGTAAATACTCATGGTCACAGTGAGTCTGAAACTCTCACCCTCCTACTCCTCCTTGGGATGCTTTTCTGATCCTTTTCTCAGCTGAGGATGTCCATTGTCTCAAGAAGTAGTCACTCCCTATGATCCTGTCTCTTGGAGATAAAGATAAAAGCCCAAGGACAGTACTGACTTGCTTGAGGTCAGACAGCTATAGGTGACTGTGCTGGAGCTTAAGCTCAGGTCTTGACTCCCTGATCAAGCCTCTCTGCACTACATTATGCCTTTGAACCAGATGGTTTCAGAGGAGAGGTAGCCTGTTGAGGTCCTGTCTCTGGAGTCCAGCAGATGCGGATTAAAGCCCCAGCTCCACCACTTGCTGGTGGTGGGAGAGTGAGGAAGTGGATTAAACATTTTCTTTCCTCAGCTCTAAAATGAGAATTATCATCCCTAACATACAAGGTTGTAAAGATGAAAGGAGATAATATGTTAAAATACCATAAATGCAAAGTTGTGCAGTAAGTGTAAATATCCACCCTTTTTCAAAAATGCCTTGGAGTGGTCAACCTGCCCTTCCCTTCAGTTGATTGAAATTCTGCAAAGACAAGTAGGGAGCCAGGGTCTGACACATGCAGGTAGCCCATGAGCCTGAATAGCTGATTCATTTCCTAGAACTTAAAAAAAATCACAACTGTTCAAACGGAGAAAGACATTTTTTAAAGCCATAAAGAAGTTTTAGAAGTTATTGTTTATCTCACTTATTCAAGGTGAGTAACAGAATCCCACATCCTTTCATTGCATAGAAAAGGAAATAGTCCATGTGAGGTTGAAAGTCTTACTCAACACTCAGTGCTATTTAGCATCGGACTGGGACTAGAACTCAAATTTCTTGATCTCCAGGCTACAACCTTTTAGGCACCACATATGCTGGGGTGAATGGTTAGAGAAAAGTATTTGTATTTTAAGAGAATTATTTTACTTACGAGATAACCAAATGTGAGGTTTTTGACAACCATAATGAGCTTTTGTCTAATGGAATTTTATTATTAAACTCTCAGGGTAGGATTGTACATCTTTGCAAAAGCTTCCATCATCCCTTTATTCATTCATTTCCTGTGAGTCTTCGTGAATTTATTGCTTTACTTATTCAATATAGCACTTTTTTTTCCTACAGACTTTGCAAGCAACAAGCATATTTCACAGCTGATAGAAGCTAAGACTTCTACCAACTCTGCCAGCTTAGTTGCTATGGCGATAAATGGTTTAAGAAAGTCTCATTTATTTGAAAATATATTTAGAAATAATTGAGCCCCTTGAGAGCAAAATGTCCAAAATTCTCTCTATCATAGTACTTGATACTTTTCCTTCAGGGGACCAACAGCTTTTGAAGGCAAATTCTCTTAATTGTGGTGGGTCAGTTGCTTGTATATGAGTTTCCATGTCTCCTTGATTAC
Organism: Lagenorhynchus albirostris; assembly: GCF_949774975.1. Taxonomy (NCBI): domain Eukaryota; kingdom Metazoa; phylum Chordata; class Mammalia; order Artiodactyla; family Delphinidae; genus Lagenorhynchus; species Lagenorhynchus albirostris. Next base: position 42,455,518 of record NC_083102.1, read on the forward strand.
ATCTTGGGCTAGTAGGACTTGTCCTAGGCTCAGCAAATACCCTCCTTGATTACACACCAGGGATTAAAAGAAGCGTTGCATGGGGGATGTTTTTCCCTGTAGTGATTATGGATTAGAGTTTGATGTTAATTAGACAAAATGTGATTAGAACAGGAATGAATGCTGGAAGCCTGACAAAGCAGACACTGGGGAGAAATGCAGGATATGAACTTGTTACTTGGGCAAAGGAGCAGGAAACCCAGGCAATTTGCGTGAACAGAACCCTCTCAACATCCTCCCATTCCACACATTATCCTCACTCTTTCAAGTTTCTTGAACTAGTACCTGCTATAAGGTCCCATTAACTCTTATGTAAAAAGGAGTATTAGGCCCACTTGACATGTTGGATAATAATTTTTTGGGAACGTTCTATGTTCCAGGACTCCACTTACATGCATTATCACTTCTAATCTTACAATAAACCCATGTGTGGAAAATACCATTTTTATGCTTTTTTTTACAGATGAAGAAGCTAAGATTCACACCAGTTTTGGGCTGGGATCCAAGTGTATGCCCTCCGGGTGCCAAGGACTTGCACTGCCATAACATGGCCTTGAGGGGTTTGAGCCAATTCTTCCCAAGCAGACCCTTGAACTCACGGTCTTAGGAACTAGCTTGCCCATCCCTGTAATGAACAGAGGTCGTAGAAACCTTGGAACCTTGAGGCTCTTAGTGCTATTCCACACAGGACAATTTGCCACTTAGCTTAGCATGTGGCTCTCCCATCTGACCTAGCAATTACACAAATCCTACTGTCTTTAGCTCCCTTTTTTCATATGTTGGGAATAGTAAAGGGTGACTCTCCTCATCAGGCATCAGCAGTGGCAGCATAGTGTGGTGGGTGAAATCATGTGCTCTGGAGTCAGACTGCAAAGGATCAAATCCCAGTTCTACCACTGACTTGTTGTGTAAGACTTTTCTATACTTCCATCTCCCCATTGATAAAATGGGGGTGATAATACTGCCTACTTGTGAGGATCCTCCTGAGGATTAAAAAATATGCATAAAACTACTAGAATGTAAATCCACAAAGCCAGACCCTTTGATATATTCTCTACCATATCTCCAGATCCAACACACTATTGTCACTCAATAAATGTATATTGAATAAATACAGTACTTAGTTGATCACAGAAATATATTTTAAGACGGAGGCTCCATCAGCTGGAGTCCTTGAGTTAAGCCACACTGCCTACCTGTTTGGCCATATAACAGGAAGAAGAAATACAAATTTTGTTCTTATAAAGCCAGTGAGAATTGAAGGTTGTTTGTCACTGCAGTACAGGCAAGGCTTTTTGGACAAATAGCATCTGGGGATGCTGCCCACTTCAGCCCTGGGCCATTTCAATGGGCTTACTACCTTACTCTGTACAGGAGTAAGCTGCACATCCTTTCTTTTTCCCCTCACAGAGACTGATCCTAAATCTTTGCCACAGAGTTCTTCCTCCTCTCGTGTCTAGCCTGACTCTTCCCCAAAGAATCCTTTGGGGATCTAATAACTGGTTGCATGGAAGCCTTATGTTTCCAGGGAAAGTTTTCATTGATCCACCCTTGATGGTCTCTGCATTTACATATGGTTAAGAATAACAACTTCATTTTTCTTTTCCTGAACATAATTTAGGTCATGGAAAGACAAAAACTGAAAGGTTCACTGGGAATTATAATCCCAATGTTCTTTGAACATTTCCAATCTGTCTTGAAACATGGCCAAACCTGTTATTATTTGGCTTGAAAGAAGTGATAACTCTTGAAAGAAGTGATAACTCTACATGATAACTGAAAGAAATTGTGGTACCTAATTGCCAGTACTAAAAGTTGCCCATGTTTTCAAGAAGATGCCAATTATTTTTCCTGGCCAGCACTCTGTAGAAGAATTTTTCAGACATGGATCAGTTTATGGTAACATCTGGTCTCCTATTTAGTTGAACAGGGAGCTTTCTGTAAACATCTCCCTATGGCTTTTTTGTTGCTTGCTTCCTCTGGATCACATCTCCTAAACATTTCCCATGCAAACCATGTTCCTTCGGTCTCTAACAAAGTACAGACATACCTCAGAGATATTGCAAGTTCAGTTCCAGACCACTGCAGTAAAGCGAATAACACAGTCAGGTGAGTCACACAAATTTTTAAATTTGTCAGTGCACATAAAAGTTATTTTTACACTACACTGTAGTCTGTTAAGAGTCTGTGCAATAGTTTTATGTCTAAAAAAACAATGTACGTATCTTAATTTGTAAATATTTATTGCTAAAAAATGCTACCCGCTCTCTTGGCCTTCAGTGAGCAGTTATTTTTTTGCTGGTGGAGGGTCTTGCCTTGGTGCTGATGGCTTCTGACTGATCAGAGTGGTGGCCGCTGAAGGTGTGGCAATTTCTTAAAATAAGATAACACGGAAGTCTGCCACGTTGATTGACCCTTCCTTTCACCACCCATTTCTCTGTAGCACGCAATGCTGTGTGAGAATATTTTACCCACAAATGGACTTCTTTCAAAATTGAAGGTAATCCTCTCAAACCCTGCCACTGCTTTAGTAAATAGGATTATGTAATATTCTAGGTCCTTTGTTATCATTTTAACAATTTTCACAGCGTCTTCACTAGGAGTTCATTCCATCTCAAGAAACCACTTTCTTTGCTCATCCATAAGAAGTAACTCCTCATCTGTTAGTTTTATCATGAGATTGCAGCAATTCAGTTGCATCTTCAGGCTCCACTTCTAATTCTAGTTGTCTTGCTATTTACTTCCTGAACTGAAGTTTTAAACCCCTCAAAGTCACCCATGAGGGTTGGAATCCACTTCTTCCAAACTTCTGTTAATTTTGAGATTTTGACCTCTTCCCATGAATCACAAATGTTCTTAATAACATCTAAAGCGGTGAATCCTTTCCGAAAGGTTTTCAATTGACTTTGTTGAGATCCATCAGACAAATCACTAGCAATGGCAGCTATAGCCTTACGAAATGTGTTTTTTGAATGATAAGACTTGGAAGTTGAAATTACTCCTTGATAAAATTACGCACTCCATGTGGTTCTAATGGACGAGGTGGTTCTGGTCCATGGACAGTGAGTTGTTGGAAGTAGCACCAGACTTGAAAGTAAACTGGTTTCAAATTCTGGTTTTATCGCATAGGAGCTAAGTATCTTTGGGAAAGTTATTCACATATTCTGAATAGCTTCTCATGAGATAACACAGTTCATTTCATTAAGTTGTGAGAATAAAAATTTTAAAATAAAGCATATGTGATGGCAAATAGCATGATCAGGCACATTGTAGTTGCCCAATAATAAAAATCTGAATCTTTACTCATTCATTCAACAATTTTATTGAATGCTACTAATTACTGATATTATTATCATCAGTAGTAGTAATAGTACTAGGAGGAGGAGTAGTAATTACTCTGTACTAAATGTTGTTCTAAATGCTATAGGTATATTATCTTCCTTAATCCTCATTCTACCCCAATAAGTTTACATATGATTATTCTAATTTTCTAGATGTAGAAACTAAGGCATGGAGATGTTAGAAATCTTGCTGAATTTCCACGGATAGTAAGTACTGAAGCTAAGATTTAGCTCTTAAAGTGTGAGACCCTACTGACTCAGCACTGAGTGTACTGTGCAGCGATGTGTACCAGCCTAGAAGATGAGAAAGAATAAACAAATAAGTAATAGCAAAGAATAAAAAGCTAAGAAGGAAGTGAACAGGAAATTAGAATAGAGAATAACAAGGTGGGAATGTTACTGATTTAGAGATATAGGTGGACTCATCTCCAAAGTAGCGATATTTACACTGGGACCTGAAGAATGAGAGGAGGGGCCACCTGGCAAAGTGTTGGAAGGAGCATATCAGGCTAAAGGGATAACAGTGTACACTGAGGCCCTCAGGCTGGACAAAACTCGGTATGTCTGGGGATCAGTGTGGCTTCACCTTAGTGCCCAAGGGGTAGAATGGCACAAACTGACATTGGAAAGGTGGGCAGAGGCCGGGATATGTAGAGGCCTTGCAGGCCGAAAAAGGGAACACTAATTTTATTTGAAACGCAATGAGGGGTTGAATGGTTTCTAAGCCATTTATATTTTTAAAAGATTACCTTCAGTGCTGTTTGAAGAATGAATTGGGTTAAAATGGGGCAAAAGAAGAAGCAGAGAAGACAATTATGATATTACAGCTGCGGTCAGAGGAAAGGTGATGGTGATTTACTCTAAGCGAGACAAAATTAAAAGTCTAATTTTTTAAAATAAATGTATTTATTTTATTTTATTTTTGGCTGCGTTGGGTCTGCATTGCTGCACACGGGCTTTCATAAGGAGTTGCGGCAAGCAGGGGCTACTCTTCGTTGCAGGGCGCGGGCTTCTAATTGCGGTGGCTTCTCATGTTGCAGAGCATGGGCTCTAGGCGTGCGGGCTTCAGTAGTTGTGGTTCACGGGCTCAATAGTTGTGGCTCACGGGCTCTAAAGCACAGGCTCAGTAGTTGTGGCGCACGGGGTTAGTTGCTCCACAACATGAGAGATATTCCCGGACCAGGGATCGAACACCTGTCCCCTGCATTGGCAGGTGGATTCTTAACCACTGTGCTACCAGGGAAGTCCCTAAAAGTCTAATTTTGAACATATTAAATATATGATTATTATATTAAATGAAAGAAGGGATATCAAGTGGACAAGTTGATATCTAAGAATAAAGCTCCAAAAGAGAATAAATATAGAAGTCAAGAACTTCTTTACTTCTGGTATTTAAGCAGGAACTTCTTAATATACTTCCAGTCTTTAAAGGAGCAAGGGAAATAAATGTAACCTCCTAGAGTTTGGGTTAAGAGGGAGACTGAAAAAGATGAAAAGGTACGCTAGAACTGATATCTGAAGAAACTTGAGTTTCTCTAACATTTGAAGCTTAGGCAAAGTTAAAGGATGCAGTAAAAAAAGACAGTAGAATCAGTCATAGAGATCTGAGGAAAATAGGCAATATGCCCAGGAAATCAGGAGAGAAAGTACTGAAGCCATAAGGAGTTGTCATTGGTGTGGAATCTTGCTGGGAGGTGAAGGATGATGGGGACAGGGAAATGTGCTTTTAATTTAGAGAGTCCCGTTGACCTTTAATAGCAATTTTAATATAGTCATGAGCAAAATTCAGAATAGAGCTGTTGTAAGAATGAACGGAAGGAGGTAGAAAAATGAGTTCTAAGAATTTTGACTATAATGGGGATCAGAGAAATGGGGCAATAGCTGAAGGGTATTGTGGAACCACAAGATTGTTTCTGTTTTCTTTTCTTCCTTCCTTCCTTCCTTCCTTCCTTCCTTCCTTCCTTCCTTCCTTCCTTCCCTCTCTCCCTCCCTCCCTCCCTCCCTCCCTCTTTCTTTCTTTCTTTCTGTTTGTTTGTTTGTTTGTTTTTGTTTCTAAGATGGTAAATACTGAAGCCTATTTGGATTCTCTAGGGCATGGTCCAGTAGGGAGATTGGTGATATAAGGAAAAAGAGGGGGGAAGTAAAGGAACAAGGGATGTAACAGGGCAGGTGCTCCAGACCTCAAGTGTAAGAGGAGAAAGAGCTCTTCCTCACTAGAAACTATGAAGGGGAAAATGTGGAGGGATAGGATGGATCTCTAGACCTGCTCATTTTACAGTGAAGAAATTCTCTTTTAAAGAGTTCGAGTGTTTTCAGTAAAACAAGAGGTAAATTTTGCAACCTGAAAATACAATAGGGAAAGGAAAGCTGGAAGGCTTGAAGATAAAGAGATGTAAAATCAAATGTCACTGATGAGTGAGCGAGAGGCAGATCACCAAGTACTGAGTAGGACACTTAGGGCAGAATGTCCATCTGGAGCTAGTCATCATCAATATGGAGAGACGCCAGCCCTCCCAGGTATGTGATTTTTCTCCAGTAATACTGGCCTCTTGGGTACATACCCAACAGTGGCAGTTTTTAATGTTCATCCAGATTTTTAGATTTGTGAGGATAAGTATGATGGGGGAGAGTGAGCAGGGAGCTCTGAGTAGTGTAATCTAAACTAGGTATGGAGGAAAATGAAGACAGAAAAAAAATGTATGGCTGAAGAATGATGTTAAGAAAGGAGAAGAGGAATTGCCTTCATACTTTGTAAATCGGTCCTCTTTATAAGTTAAAACATTTCGGCACATAGCCCTCATACATGCATGGATGTTTGCCTAACGCTTACATGTACTCACTGTGTTCCAGTACAGAGCTAGGTGCTTTACAAATATTAACTTGCTCAAGGTTCGTAACCTTCCTAATAACTTCATAAAGTAGAAACTACTACTATACAATTTTACTAATGAGAAAACTAGGCATAGAGTAGTTAGGTGACTTTCTCAAGTCCCCACCTTAAGTAAATGGCGCAGGATTTGAATTCATGGAGTTTTGCGGCCGAGTTCATGCTCTTATTTATGTGTATAAAACTATTCTCATGAGTTATTCTACTAGTACATCATGTATATACACGATAAGGTGTATGCAAAATGATGGGTTAAACGTAACTTGAGGTTCTAATATTTTCTTCCCACAGTCTAATAAATTTTTTATGCAGCTCCTGAGCTACATGCACTTTGGAGCCTAATGTTAAGGTGGTGGTGAACACTGTAATCTGTGCAATTTAAACAACCGAGCCACGAAACTACAAGGTTGTGGTTAAAGGGTTAGTTTAGGCATTTGTGACTTCAGGGGTGGCTTAGTTTATACTGATGACAGGTCCAAGAGGTGTCCTTGAAATTGTGAGGCTAAAATGAAGTGATGGAAAGTTCTTTGTGATAAGGAGGTAAAGGAATTAAGAAGATAAGGGATTAACTGGGTCATCCGCACAGACCCTGATGTCTCTGAGAATGAAAGCACGAGTTGGGATGGAAGATGAGACTGCCCTCCATCTTTCAACATCTTTGTAGAAGGAGGAAGGATAATTAGGAAATCAACTTATGACAGTGATGAGGACGAGAGGCAGTGGAAGACTTGTCCATAATGGATGCATACCCAATTGTGGAAATACAAATGATGGTTCATCCTGCAGGGAATTTTAGGATGTTAGATGGTGGAGGATTGCAATGCTGACTATAAAGGAAAGGTGACCTTAGTGAGAAGAAACTTGGGAATACTCAAGATTGTAATAAAACGATGCATGGGCAGGAGGAGACCCCACACTTGTGGGCAGCATCAAGGAAGGATTCGCAGAGAAGCCAATGCTTGACTTGATTTTGACTTTTGGAAGAAAGAGAATATGTCAGCCAGATGGACCATGGGGAAAGAAAGCATTAAAAATGGAAGACACAGGGGCTTCCCTGGTGGCTCAGTGGTTAGGAGTCTGCCTGCCAATGCAGGGGACACGGGTTTGAGCCCTGGTCTGGGAAGATCCCACATGCCGCAGAGCAACTAAGCCCATGCACTACAACTACTGAAGCCTGCGCGCCTAGAGCCTGTGCTCCGTGACAAGAGAAGCCACCGCAACGAGAAGCCCGCGAACTGCGATGAAGAGTAGCCCCTGCTTGCTGCAACTAGAGAAAGCGCACACACAGCAACAAAGACCCAATACAGCCAAAAATAAATAAATAAATAAACAAACAAATAAATTAAAAAATCTTAAAAAAAAGGAAGACACAGCATATCACAGAATATGATGCTGATTCAGTATTGCTTGAGTATAAATTATTAGGGAGCAGGGGGGTAGGGTGGGGAGTGATGAGACTGAGGAAGTAAGGAGAGGCCAGATCAAGAAGAGAATCACCTGCCATTTTAAGAAAGCTGAGATTTGTCCTGGATTTGATGGGGACCCATAGAAATATTCTGAGCTTCTGTGGATCACAGTCAGATCTGAACCTGGAGGCAATATTGAGGTCTGATTGAATGGAGTTAGACTGGAAGAAAGGAGATCAGTTATGAAGCTCTGAAATAGTCCAAGAGAGACATGATGAAGCCCCAAAGTAGGGAAAGAGAAGTGTAGATTAAAAGAATAAAGTGAGAAATTATAGGAGTATTCAGGAGGAAAAAAGTGACAGGACTCTGTTTGACGAGTTATGGGGTCATAAAGAGGGAGGAACCCATGATGACTTGCAGGTTCCAGAACGCCTGGGTGATCTGGGCACTGTTCACAAACACAGGGAAGGCAGGAGGAGGAGCAAGGTGAGAGAGTGGTGGCTTCTGCTTGGCTGGTATTGAGTTTGAAGTGTCTGGAGGTTACCTAAGAGGGTTGGGAGTCCAGAGGATAAGAACCTATCTTTTCCTTGGGCTCTCCCAGAAGAGCAAGGAAGTTTCTATCCCTTCTAGGAACCTCTAGCTAATATCATATATTTTGTTGACCTGAATTGATCCTTCAAGGATAAACCCACTGATCCTTCAAGGATAAACCATGTTGCCTGGATATCGGATACACTGATTATTTTTTTAAAAGACAATCTGGTCATCCCTGGAGCTGAGGGTGGATAAGTTTTCCCCAGACCATATAGCTGACCCTGGGGAAATCTCCATCAAATATCCACTACACGGAAACTCCACCACTGTCAGTCACAGGGCAAATTATAAATAAACTTTTGTCCCAGATCCCAGGGATCACACAGACGATGGTAGCACAGAGAAGGGACGTTTACCTATATATCCAGCGGTATTGAGAAAGGTTTGATAGAGGACTTGACTTTTGAGTTGGGTTCTTCAGGACTACACAGAAGTTTGCCCAACGGTGAAAGTGGATGGACAAAGATAAGGGTATTTTGATAGAGAAATAATGTTCAGAAGCCAGAGGCCCAGACAGCAAGGCCTGATTGGGTTTGTCTGGAGAATTTCCCTTGCTTGTGATTTAGAGACCATGCTCTTTAGGCATCATAGTATCTTGTTTCAATGTAGAGAATTATACATCGATAGCATTGTCTTAATCAATTGCACATAATTTTAATTATAGCTTTTAATTTTCATTCCACCTAATTTTGACACTGGAAAAGGGGAAGCGGTGTGTATATTGCACAGTATTATTGGAAATAACTGCTGCTGTCATAGGTTTTGCCCAACATGACTCATTTTTGGACACAAAGGAGTTTGTATGACAGCTGTTTAGTACTAGCTTTGGGAACTTGAGAAACTTATCTAACTTCTGTGCACCTCAATTTTCTCATCTAGAAAATGAGAGATAATAATACCATGGCTGTAGCCTCATTGTTAGATATAAACACTATAGCACATGTAAAGTAGCCTGTAGATTGTATCTCTCTACCCAAATCAGAATTATTATTATTATCATTTTAATTATTATTATTGAGAATCATGGGGAAATAAACCAAGAGGAGCAGTTTAAGACCTTTTTTGGGAAGAAAAGTTGTAGTGACCAGATTGCAAGTAGATGGAATAGCAGGCGCCAGCCTTCCAAGCTGGCTGAGTGCACTGCCTCTTAGTCTTTTGATTAGAAAGGAGATAATCCATCAACTGATTTCATCAGGGCCCAAAGTACGATAGCCATGAAAGACAGAAGTCAGAATATTGCCTTTGTCAGTAGCATGAACTACATTGGTCTGTGGAAATAACAACAAGCGAGTTCCTACTATGTGCAGGACCCTCACTCTAGACATCTTCATATGCTATCTCATTTAAGCCTCCAATCAATCGTGTAAGGATTAATACATCTAAGCGTACTATTGTTTCAAAATAAAAAAGGAAAAAGATAAATAATGTTGATAGATTTAATAATCAGCCCTGGAATTTGCCTTTATTGTTGCCGGTGATAGATATTGTTGTAAAGATTTTTTGGAACATAAACCTAATACAGTTAATTGTTAAGTCAAAGAGATCACAGGACAAAAACAAATTCCTAGGTTTTAAAAATGAGTTCTGTGGCTTAGGAAAATTTTTTACAGTGGAACCATCATACTCAAACTAAAACTCAAAATGGGCCATATCTCAAATTACTTACATGGAAATGAAGATAATGTGTTCTGGAAAACCATGTTAGAGGACTCAAAAACTAGTTCTAATGTGGATATAGCCCTGGTGTTAAAGATGCATGTGAAAAATTTGAACAAAATCAGTCCATGAAGTGCAAGAGTAAAAAAATATATATTTCTAAATTAATCCATGATTTTCTATGGTAACTTAGATATATAAGCATATGTATGCATAAGTGAGTTGACAGACTGAAAATGATGAGGCAATTAACTATTTAATCTATAATCTAAAATTTTAAGTATATAAAAAAGCTAAAAACTGAAAACCTCTTTGAGGGAATTTTTCTGAAAAATTTGGAAGCACCTTATAATTGATACCTTATGTTTGTGAATATATGGTAATTTTAGAATATTGTTTAGAGTATTGTAAGATGAATCTTGTACAAGTTCATTGATTTGAATAAGCACATGGCAATGTAATAATTGTAACCACATCCACAGAACACAAAATAATATAATACTAAGGTATCTTAGTGAAAATATAGGCTCTGCAGTCAGATAGACCTGCATTTTAATCTCAGCTCAGTCTCTGACTAGCTCTTTTATACTGAGAAAATTACCACTCTAATTCTCAGTTTCCTCATCTACAAATTGGACCTAATGATATTACCTGCTTATTATTAATGGTAATACTATTAAATGAGAAAGAATCTGTAAAGCACTAAGTGCAATCTTGGCACATCATAAGCTCTAAGTAAATATTAGTTATTCCTACTATTGTTTTAAAGTTGTGGGGTAACTTATTCTTTTTATGCCCCTTTCTACAGGCTATGGTTTATACCATAATAGAGTAGTCTTTTTTTTAAATTAATTTATTTTTATTTATTTTATTTTTGGCTGCTTTGGGACTTCATTGCTGCGCACGGGCTTTCTCTAGCTGCGGGGAGCCAGGGCTACTCTTCGTTGCGGTGCACAGGCTTCTCATTGCAGTGGCTTCTCTTGTTGCAGAGCATGGGCTCTAGGTGCGCGGGCTTCAGTAGTTGTGGAACGCGGGCTCAGTAGTTGTGGCTCGTGGGCTCTAGAGCACAGGCTCAGTAGTTGTGGCACGGGCTTAGTTGCCCCACAGCATGTGGGATCTTCCCAGACCAGAGCTCAAACCTGTGTCCCTGCATTGGCAGGCAGATGCTTAACCACTGCGCCACGAGGGAAGCCCTAGAATAGCCTTATGTCTAAACCCAAAAGAGCAGAAAATCAGAGTTTGGGAATCTGATGGAGCTGCCTGTCATCATGCAGCAGACAGCCTTCAAGCTTGAAGCCAAAGAGACTCAGATTCATATCAGAAATGGTCGCTATGTGAATATAAACACAAACGTTATGTTTTTCCCTTTCTTTATTTTTTGACAAAATATATGATAGTTTAAAGCAAAATTATAGCATTGTGTGGTAGAGTTTATAGCATACTTAGATGTAATCTATATGACAATTGTAGCACAAAGAATGTATGCATAAATGGAACTCTACTGTTTAAAAAGAGAGAGAGAGAGATTCTGATTCAAATCCTAGAGCCACAGCTTCCCAGCTTTGTGACCTTAAAAACATGATTTCACTTTTCTGAGCAACCATTTTCCTTGTCGATACAGAGAGAATAGCTATACCAACCTACAGGACTCTCAGAAACTCTAAAGCCTAGTGATTCTAGAAGAGAGTAAGTGCTCAATGCATTTGAAGTCCTCTTTCCTCTTCTGCTAAATGTGACCTTGATTGTTAGTAGAAAGCACTTTTAGAATCCAAGACAGTCTAATGTAATTCGCCCTATTCCACCAACCCATTCAAATGAATTATAATCTTTTTTTTTTTTTTTTTTTGCGGTACGCGGGCCTCTCACTGTTGTGGCCTCTCCCGTTGCGGAGCACAGGCTCTGGACGCACAGGCTCAGCGGCCATGGCTCACGGGCCCAGCCGCTCCACGGCATGTGGGATCTTCCCGGACCGGGGCACGAACCCGTGTCCCCTGCATCGGCAGGCGGACTCTCAACCACTGTGCCACCAGGGAAGCCCTGAATTATAATTTTTTAATATCAGGAACATAAAAAAAGAGTGAGGCCTATTCATGTGTATAATTAAGATACCAGGGTAAAGTGACAGCAACTGTCAATAATCATAGTCGTGATCATCATAATAGCAAACACTAATTGAGCGCTTCCTATGTGCCATTATTACTTTACTTGTTAACCCAATGAATTCCCACACTAACCTTCTAAAGAGAGTTTGAAGTTTGTATGGAGAACATGTAGCCTAGCTTGAGTTCCAGACTTTCTGTGGGAGGCTGGCTGGCCACACAGAAAGGGCTTTTAAAGTGAAATTACCTTCATAAATTAACCAGTGTTGAGGACCTGGCCCTCAGCTATGTAGGCTCATAAGAACACTCTCATATATATCCCCAAGTTAATTGGATTTGGAAATGCTGATTCAGGCTTAAAGAAAAAATAAAAGGACTTACAAAAGACTGATGAGTAAATCAGAATCACAGTTTATCCTTTTGCAATAATAAGTAGCTGTCAAACAAAATAGGTATTTGTGTCTGCTTGACCAGTACATTCCCTCCCTGTAAGCAACTCTGTAGAAAAAAATAAAGCCAGATGATATTTAGGAGGACTCTTGGTGAGTGAGGGGAGCTTGGCACGATTTGACTACTGATTAGCATCAGGCCATGTTAGTCCAACATATCAAATTCCAGATGGGGCCAGTCCTTCCAGATGCGTTTGGGGTCAGTCAGACATTGAGAGGATTTACTCTGCTAAAATTTGCTTCTTTAACTCTCTGTTTTGCTTCTCATTATTTAGATACAAAGCCTTCAGTCTACCTCTGTGAACTAGAATGTTTTTTATTATGACTTTTCATATTACTGTTTTAATGCAGGAGTTGGCAAACTATGGCCCACAGGCCAACTTCAGCCAGCCATCTGACTTTGTGCTGCCCAAGAACTAAGAATAGTTGTACTTTTTTTTAATGGTTGAAAAATAAATCAAAAGAATAATATTTTATTCCATGTGGAAATTATATGAAATTCGAATTTCAGTGTCCATAAACACAGTTTTATAGGAACACAGCCATGCTCATTCATTTATGTATTGTCTGTGGCTGCTTCCCTGCTACAAGGGCAGCAGCCTACAAGCTGTGACACTGACTCTGTGGCCTGTAAAGGTTAAAATATTTACTTAGTGGTGTTTATAGAAAAAGTTTGCTGACCCTTGCTCTAATCCATTACTTTTATTAATTAACCTCTGGACAAGAGATCATATTTTCTCTTACATTCTCGAGGGGGCTACATAGTGTAGCCCACTTGCACCTGACATATTTCAGGTTACCTCATTTTATTGTCATAAAATCGTGGTTAAATCTGGAGCTAGCATATAAAATCATTTGATCATAATTGATAAGGTGTCATTTACTGAGCAGTTAGGAGCTTTGTGTAATGCTCTTATTTAATGCTTGGAATCACTCTGTGTGAAAAATTTTATTACACCTATTTTTAGGGGTGAGAAAATTGTGGCCAGAATGTGACTTTCCTCAAGTCTCCCCATGATTACTGGCAAATCTGGAATTTAAACCAAGGCTGCCTGACTCTAACAGCTGTTTCCCTCTTTCCCAGCACACTGTCATCTTACGTTAATAAACTAAAAAGGAATTAGGAAGGTAACAATCCACTTTCCGGCAAAAATATTAAAAAACAAAACCAGGTTTTATTTTCTAAAAGGGTGCTGTTCATGAGTATCTTCAAAACGATCCCAACAAGGGTCATGGCTAAGTATTTTCTATGTCAAGAGTGACAGAATCAGTGCAGCAGAGACTAGACGGATGATGCAGACAGGTGACCTGGACCACATGTAAGGAAAATTGTGTGATCTTCTTTGTTTAATTTTCAGTGTTTAGTTTCCCATTTTTATATAGACAATGATATAGAGGCTATTACTTTAAAAATAAGTAATGATTCAAGCACTAGGCTTGTGGTGAACTGAGTCTTCATGTCCTGTGTACAGGGGACAGTTGTTACTCAGAACCAGCTAGCGGCTACTATGAGGGAATTAAGGACCAGAGTTTCCAGTCTGGTTTTTCAAAGGAAGTCATAGAACTGGATTTTTTGTCTCACCACATCATGCGAATCTTAAACACCATACAGGTCAAAAAATACCTGTCTTCAGGTCAAATATGGCCTATGGGCTTCCAGGCTGTAACCTCTGGGTTATAATGGGTAGCCAACATGTCCTCTCCCTCAAACCACATTGCTCTCAGCTAGTGCAGGCCCTGTAACCAGATTCCTGCTCACATCTTCATCTGCAAGGACAGAGGCATATAAGGATGGAGGCAATAAAAGTCACATATGAGGCTTTAATTATCCAAATGGCCCTTTTAGCACTAAATTCCATCATAGCTATTGTATCTAACAGGCTTTTGATCTTCCTCAGGGTACTGCCTCCTGATTAAAAGTCTTTTCTGCCTTTTAAAATTCCTCATCCAGTTTTGATGTTCTATGCCAGCTAATTTGGCAGGCTTTCTCGACTTTCTTCTCAAGTCTCTTGGGACTTCTCAAGCCTGAGAAGCAGTGTGCTTGCCTTCATTTGTGTTCTTTCTAGATGTGTGCATTCCCATCGAGGGATTGACTCAACCTGTCTTACAAAACCCACCCGCGTGCCCTGCCTTGTTGAAAGCCTCCTAACAAACCCAAGTGTTCATTCCCCCACCTCAGCTACTTAACATTTTTTTAACAAAAATAGTGAACCAGTTTGAGCTGGAACAAATAAATCTATTTCTATATCTATTGAATCAGCATTCAAAATATCTTTTTATCTGAACCTGAACCCAGCCAAAATTTCATTCTGTTTGGGACTCTAATTCAAAGAATTTTCGAGAAGGAACCTTAAAAAGAGCAACTCCAGCATGGCCATTTGAAACTCCCCTTGTCTGATGAAGTCTTTTTTCTGATACTCTCATCCACTTCCCACACAACAGCTCAGTTCCCTGTGGGTTATCACTGAGATGTCCTGGAGGGGTCACAACAAATTGGGTATGCCCACCTCATGAGATGGAATATTCCTTCTTGACTTTCAAAAACACTGTTTACTCAGATTTATATCTTTGATGCCAGGTACAAAGTAGGTATTCCATGAATGTTTATGGAGTAAATTATGGATAATTCCAAGAAGACTTTCTCTTCCATGTGGTTCCGGTGTTTATTGCACGTACACTCCCCATCTATACCCTAAGGTTAAATCACAAAAGATCTGAATGCCTCTAAAAAGATCATATTTGTATAAGTAACTAGGCTTTTCGAGAGAATGAGGCAAATCTCATGAACTAACTAGTCATTTCTTCTTATAACCTGGGTTTCTAAAACATAAAAACATTTTCTAAACATGTGGAGACCAACCAGAAGGAAAAATTAAGCTCAATTTAAACTCAAAATGTTTCTTAAACTTTTTCTGCCTAAGGAAAAAACACATAAATAATTTTAGGAAAACAGAAAATATTGCCCTTGAATTCTTAGAACTTGGCATTATCACGAAGACCACCAGAGGCCAGTGGCAGTAGCCAGGGCATGGTGAATGTTGCAACATACAAGTGATGGGCTGAGTATAAGAGGGGAAAGAGAGGAAAAAAGTTAAGACCCAAGGTTCTTGTGGGGAGTAGATGTTTCTGGAATTAGACTCATTCACTAGCACTAGTCACCAGGACAAAGTGCTGAGACTACCACATTTTGTAAAACCTGGAATGATTTTATTAATCTCATGGTTCCTGCTTTCAAAGTGGGAGTGGGACATACAACTGATCTAATTCAGCCCAAAAGATTTGGATGAACAAATATCTCAAGTCCAGAGCACTTTTCCAGTGCACCTTGCTTACCGTCCACTATTTCACTCACAGCCCCATTTTCACAGGAGCCTAAGTCTGAGGATGAGCAGTGAGAGAATCATCTGAGGGAGACTTTTCTCCAACCAGTTGTGCAAACTGGGAAGCCTGTCATACTGTGACATCTCCTGATCCCAATCACTTATATCCAGCCAAATAGCTCTCAAGTCCATTCACTTCCCCCAATTTCCCTGCCCTCCCTCTGGACCTGTTTTGACTATGAGTATCTTTCGCCAGGACTGCTGCAGCAGCCCCCAAATTGGTCTCCCACCACTCTGTTTACCCTTCTCTATCATGTTATTTTCTGACTTGAAATTTTCCAGTGACTGCCTGTAGTTCAAGATGAAACTAAACTGCATCTCGCTCTCACTATTCCCTCTCTGCTCTCTGGTCACAGGCCTTCTCTGGAATAGTTGCCTTCAGGAATGTGCCACATACGGCCTTTGTCCATACTTGAAACATCCTTACCCCACTCTTACCTTTGCCTAGTTAATTCCTTCTCACTCTCCAGAATGAAGTTCAAACATTAATTCTTCAAGCAAGATTTCTCCAACCCTTGATCAGGGCCCCAGTTCTTACCCTTTGCTTCACCACATCCTTTTCAGCTTTCTGTTCTTCACTGGTAAAATGGAAATAATAATAAAGCTCATCTGTTAAGAGTAAATTAAGACAACACTTGTGAAGCACTTAGCATGTACCTGGCACCAAATGAATGAGCTGTTGTTGTTATGCATTATTATTTTTAGTAGTAGTGGTTGTTGTAGTAGTGGGTGGGTCTGTGTAGGAAATAATGACGTGAACTAACTAGACCAGATTGCCTAGGTTTGAATCCTAGCTCTGGATTGGACTAGCTTGTGAATCTGCAAAAGTTGCTTAACTCCTCAGTACCTCCGTTTCCTTATCGGTAGAATGGGAATGTTATGTAGTAACTACATCATAGAATTCTGAGGATTAAATGAATGAATATAGTGCAAGGCCCAGCATACACGGGATTTGTATTCCTCCCCAGAGAGACTTTACTTCTCAGAATAAGACAGGGCTCCTCCAACACTGGTAACACTTGGGGGAACTCAAGGGATTCAATTTTTTCAGATTCCTCAGAGATTAAACACTAAGCATTTGTCAAAATATGATAGAGCTGTGATTGCATGTCACTATTAGCCTCCAGGGTCTTGGAGTAGAGCAAAGATTTATTACCAACATTTTATTGAATTGTGTGTCAGGCCACTTCCAAATTAAAACTAAATTGATCCCACTGCACCACAGCATGTCCCTGGTTAAAAAGCCAAATAAAACCCCCTCCAATAGAAGGTGAAGGCTGCCCCAAAGTATCACTCCAAGATGATTTTCCACGACTCCTGTTTCAGGTTTGCTAATGGGATCCCCAGTGGCTTCTCACTTGTAGGCAGCATGTCAGTTGAGTTCCCATTTCCAGGGTATGGTCCTTAAATTTTAGCCCCAAACGTGGTACTTGCTCACCAAGAGACACAGCTTCCTGTGATGGATTTATTTTGACCAGATTCACGGGAAACCAAAGTATAAATTGGATTATGTCAATGTTTTACATTAATAGAGACCTTTGTGTGTGTGTTTTTTCAGAGCCTTCTTTTCAGCATTAACAATAACAACAATGCAAATAGCTGTTATTTATTGATCACTTACTATGTGTAAAGTGTTTCCCATGTATAATCTAACTTAGCCCTCAATAACCGTGTGAGGTGCCTACTTTACCCTCATAGAAAATGAAGATAAAGCTATGATAACTTATCTCCCCGAGGTCAGAATACTATTCAAGATTCTTTCAGTTGCAAGAGACAGGAACTCAATATAGGCATGCTTAGGAAAAGGGGGGTTTGGAGGGTAAGGTGGGGTGGTCTCAACCTGATAAAGATCCTAGAGCTGTTCACAAGGAAATCCTACAGGACCCCGGCCCTCGGGGACGGGAACTAAGCACTGTCCATGCCACCAGGGGGCGCTGTCTCATGCCCTCGTTCCCCATTCATCCCTGCTTATCCCTTTTGGTCTCTCTTTTGCAGACAAACTCTCACATAATGAGGGGTAAGAAAGCTGCCAGTACCCCCATGTGGAAACTTCCAGGGAAGAGCTCTGATGGGCCTGGTGTGGGCCATGTGCCTATTCCTTGGACTTGTCCAGGAAGACATTAGCAGGCAGTAAGGAAGAGGCTGACCAAAGAAAGGGGGCAGGTTTTTATCAGGCAAAAGGGGATGGGAAAATGAGTGTTGGTGACAAAACCAGAAACTTCAGCTTCTACTAAAGTAGTGTGATAGTATCAGCACAAATCCACCTGTTCTTGTTCAAAAGCCTGCTGCTCTGTCCATTATACCTCTCTGTTTCCACATAAAGGTAAATTATTGGGGGACTTCCCTGGTGGTCCAGTGGCTAAGGCTCTGTGCTCCCAATGCAGAGGACCTGCGTTCGATCCCTGGTCATGGAACTAGATCCTACATGCCGCAACTAAAGATCCTGCGTGCCGCAACAAAGATCCCGCGTGCCGCAACTAAGACCCGGCACAGTCAAATAAATAAGTAAATATTTTAAAAAAATTATTTGAAAGCTTACTGGACAGGAGAGGTTGGAGTGGTTTCAGGAAGACATTTCACTTAAACTCTGGGAAAGCAAAACATGATTCAGTTGCTTACCTCCTCAACTCTGACCACGCGTTATATTTTGGGTTGTGTATTTATCACTGACTAAAATAATAGCAGCAGTAATAACAGCCACCTCAACAAAATCCAACTAGCTGTGTGATGTCGGACAAGTCAGTTAATCTCTCTGAGCCTGAATTTCACTATCTGTGATATAGTCTTTTGCTAATAAGGTAGTGAGGGAGAATTGAATCTAACAATGTGTCTGAAGCACAAGGTGGTGTCAGTGTAGGCATACCTCATTTTGTTGCGTTTTGCTTTATTGCACTTCATAGATATTGTGTTTTTTACAAATTGAAGTTTTGGGCAACCCTGCATTGAGCAGGTCTATCGGTGCCATTTTTCTAGCAACACGGGCTCCCTTCATGTCTGTGTTACATTTTTGTAATTCTTGCAATATTTTGAACCCTCCACCAGCAAAAGGATTGCAACTCACTGAAGGCTCAGATGATGGTTGGCATTTTTTAACAATAAAGCATTTTTAAATTAAGGTATAGGCATTGTTTTTTTAGACATCTGCTATTGCACACTTAATAGATTACAATATAGTGTAAACATAACTTTTATGTGCACTGGGAAACCAAAACATTGGGTCTGGAACCGAACCTTCAATATCTTCGAGGTATGTCTGTAAAGGAAAGGCCCAGCAAGCGATTAGACCAGTCTGGCTCTAGACTGTGTTCATTTAACTGTTTCAAATTACTGTCTCCATTAGCTCACTTTTTTCCTTGGCTTGGGAGCCTTGTGTGGCCTAATAATTTTAAAAAAGCTTTCATATTCATTACAATTGGGACTCACTTGGTAGCTGCTCTCTTAATCAAATAGTTGGTTAAGTTCAGTACATTTTTTAAAATGGTTAACATTTTGTTTTAAGTAAATGCACATTTGTACATCCTCCAGTCAATCTTTTAAGCCAGAACCAAGGCTTTTGGAGTATAGATACACTATTTGGTTTTCACCTCACCTTTCATGTCAGAGTGCATCCATAACGCCTTACCTACCATGTCCAGCTTTAATGTCTTTAGAGTGAGAACCTAAGGCTACATTGTGTAGCAGTATAATGCAGCATCCTTCCAGATTTTAATTTTTTCTTGGATTTGTTTTTTTTTTAATAGTTGTTTCCCCCATCCTTACTTTGACAGCATTTTTTAAGCTATTCTCTGCTGTCTTTTCAAAGCATTCACCAAGTATTCATAGAAACGTGTCTTTCTTCAACTCTGCTTCATCAGTTCACATAATATTTAATTATATTTTGGAATAACAATAGCAACTATAACTGTCATTAACAGGTTTGGAGGTGAACACAACTGACTCTTGGTGGGTCAGTGTGCCAGACAGTTGTCCAACTTCCCTGAGCATTCAGGATGCTTGGGACATTAGTCAATGTCCTACAGAAATCAGTTAAGAGAAAAAGTCAATGGTGTATGTGAGAAAGGCCCCAAACTATTTACCTTTCACAAGTCCTCTATTCTACCCATATACATAATTTCCCCTGCTTTGCATCTTATCTTACTCTGTTGTGCTCTGGGGCAAAGTCTTCCCTCCTTCGGATTCCAGCGAGGTTTCAGTATTCATTCATTTTCATGCATTCAGCTGCCCTGCACGGACGACTCCCCCTTACGCTGATCTTGTGCTTGAGGCTAGGGGTAACTCGGATGTAAATGACACAGGCCGTGGACCAAGAGTTCAGGATCAGGTGTGTTCCACAGCCTCTCCCTTGTACAGCCCTCCTTAACCGCTGGTCTTATGTTCAGTTCCCCAAAACAGACCTTGAGACAATGATTCTGGTGAAAAGGGTTTATTCAGGAAGAGGTTACATGAAGAAGGCCAAACAGGGCAAGGTAACAAGCAAAGTTTCAGAGAGGTCATTACTGGCTCAATCCCACTGGGAAAGTTCGGAGACAGTGTAAGTAACCCTTAGATTTGTCCTGATCAGGACACAGGAGCTGGAGCATTTATCCACCATCATTGTTAAAGATTATCCCCAGCGGGTGTACGTTCCCAGGCATCTCCCGACTCCTCATTCACAGCGTGAGGGTAGTCCACTTGCCCACGAAGATTTAAATATGATTGTCTCAAACTACCACAATCTTACAGTGGGAAATAAAGTACGCTTCAACTGTCTCAGGGAAGGAGAGAGGGGATGGGTCTGACTTTTCTCTAGTTCCCTCTGACTTTAACCTCCTACTTATACCAAAAATCTTCTAATCTGCCTTTCCTTTCCTGTATAACATTTTTCTATACCCCCTGCCCAAACTCCCCCTCTCCCCCAAACTGGATAGCTTCCTCTTATTTCACTTATCAAAGTACCTTTGACTCATGCTTGTATTTGGCAAATTTTACTCAAGGTTTGTGGTGATGGAGATGGGCTACATCCCCAAATAGCAGAGCAGATTTCTTAAAAGTGTAGGAGAGATGTCCCTGTGCTTAAGAGCTTTAATCATTTTTCTCACTAGGGAATTTTCTCTGATTCTTTCTCCTACCAGTGTTCAGGCCTCCCACAATTACTCTGGGGCATTCTCTCTCCTAGAATCTTCATTCCCCTTTCTTAGCTCACTTGCCTTCAATCTCACATTCTGGGGCTTCATCTTTATTATTTAGTGTTGGTGTTTCCCCCACAAATGCCAGGTCATCCTGATAGGAATTCTGTGACTGGCTCTTAAAGGAACCATTTTTTCCAAGCACGTGAAACATATTCTTTGTTAGATTGGCAGTTGTTGTTATTAACTAGATTTTTTCTTATTTCTTGCAATCAGTTTTTTAAATTAATTAATTTATTTATCTTTAGGGGAATTTTATGTATGTATGTACATATGCATTTATTGTAGTTCTTGCCATCTGTTCCAGTGTTGATTCAACATGGCTTATGTCACAGCTACAGAGTGGATCTTCATCTGTTTTAATTGAGGAGAGATGTTTTTTTATCTTTATTCCATTCGGCTTCTATGCAGTCTCACTGGTGATACCATGCACCTCTGTGTTCAGTGAGGAAGTCTTATCCTTTCTGAATTTTCTTTTAGGAAAATGTTCTCCCAGGCTGACTGCTATAGGAGTTATATTAGGTTCCCGTTCTCCTGAGTTCCTTTCTTTGCTATCTAGCCAAGGTCAAGTCCAATCAGTGCCTTTTCCAGCCTTTTCTGAACAACTTCATCCTTCCTCTTGCTAACTCCCAGTTCTCCCTAACTTACTTTAGTTCTTTTCCCTGATTTCGCTATTTTTTTTCCCACATATCATCCACATTGGCTCATTATTGTCTGTCCCTCTATTGTATGGTTTTTCCTTAGCTTATCCAAACTGATAGCTCTTGTCAGTAAACCAAAGAAATGTAATTATAATATGAAAACAAGGATAGGATTGTGTAATTAATTCACTTAACAAAAAATTATTGTGAAGCGTAGTGTGCAAAGCACACTATTATTATGGTAAGCACTATGTAAAATTTATAACATAAACTCTACCTCCAGTAATTTTTTTTTTTTTTTTTGCGGTACGCGGGCGTCTCACTGTTGTGGCCTCTCCCATTGCGGAGCACAGGCTCCGGACGCGCAGGCTCCAGACGCGCAGGCTCAGCAGCCATGGCTCACAGGCCCAGCCGCTCCGCGGCATGTGGGATCTTCCCGGACCAGGGCACGAACCAGCGTCCCCTGCATAGGCAGGCGGATTCTCAACCACTGCGCCACCAGGGAAGCCCTACCTCCAGTAGTTTTATAGTTCAGTAGGAGAAAAAACATACACGGAGAGAAAATTATAACCAAGTTAAACGTTGGTAAAGGCGTTAGGTACAGATAGCTACTGCAGAAACAAATTAAAAGTTTGCAAATTTTCTAAATTACCTCCCCTCATTGTGGATGTTTACCCAGAACTTAGTTTTTCTAATCTTTAGCAAGGGTCATGTCTTGCTAGGGTGTCTGTGTCTAACAATACTTTCAAGAAAAGGGATACCTCTCATTGACAGTTCTGAAGGCCTTCATTTTTTCTGACTACAAAAGAAATAACATCTTCTTTAGAGATTGCATTGGCATGCAAGATGGGAAAAAAAAAAAAAAAACATTTGATTTGGCTTTAAAAAATACCTGAGAGCAAATTCTGGGTTTTACTTAATTTTATTTTTGGTCACTGGATAGAATCATGACTAATACAAGCACTTACTAATTTTCTTACTTTACTCCTCTGAAAGCCATCTGTATGATGAGGATAATAGCAGAGTTGTTGTGATCAAAGAAATCAAGTGAATATATTTCAAAATATATAAAGCACTGGGAATTTGGTGTATTATTATTAATAAAAGTAAATGAAAAATATGTAAACTGATGAGAAAATAAAATTCCAGCCTTAATCAACAAAGAACTGCAAAAATGTGGGTGGGAGAGTCATCATTCTGCCCCATTTAGAATGGCTTCACTTACATTTCCTGGCATCTATTATCAGGGACAATTGTGTGTTGCACATGTAATATTCTTTTCTTGCCTGACCTACATGCAACATTTACCCTTCTGAGAATACCCAGGATACAGAGTGACATTTTTAAGCTACCCGTGAAGATTCACTTATCTCGGTGGAGTTGTTTTTACGAAAGGCACAGGATACAGTGGCTAGAGCACAAAAGAGGTAGTCAGCAGATAATAATATAAGTAGTGATAATAATAAGGCTTTGCCTACATACAATCTTTTTCTCTTAAAACCCATATTCTGGCTACATAATACTTTCTTTTGTTCCTGAGTAATTAAATAATTCTAATACATAATGTGTTGTATATTAAATTGAGAGAGGGTAGGAAATAATTGTAACGAGTATTATCATAGTGGTACTTCGTATACTGTGTATCAATTGTAATTAATTGCTAAGTACTGCTATCCAAAATCTTATCACAATTTATAGCCTAATATAATTTATAGTCATTTGCACCTAGAAATAGTATCAGGTAGTTGTCAAATTTATCTTAATTCGATTACAATCCTTGCCAGAAATTTATTTTTTTCTACTCATAATGTGCTGAAGGAAAAGATAGTTTTATAACTTCTCCCTATGGCCTGTTCAGATACTTAAGAAAGGAAATTTCTCTTTATTCTTAATTTTACTTTTGGTCATTTTCTTTTATATTAGAATCATGACTACCGACAAAGAGTAATAGACCATCATTATCATTAAAATAACATGTAATACATCCACAGATAACTAAATTATTCATCATTTTTATTCTTCATATTCTTCTTGACTCTTCTCCCAAGCTGAAGATAAAACTTATTCTTGCTATGATTTACACTTCTCTACTCTTTCCCCTGACCAGGTATGTATAAGACTTGTGATTAGGCACTGAAAGCGCCTAATTCCATTACTTCCCTAGCCTCAGCCTTACTGCTTTTCAGAACCTACACAGCCTGGCTGAGGCAGATATAATATGGCACTTAGCATCATTTTGAGGTGTGTGTGTGTGTGTGTGTGTGTGTGTGTGTGTGTGTGTGTGTGTGTGTGTGTGTGTGTGTGTGTGTGTGTGTGTGTGTGTGTGTACAGCTTTTTTCCTCTTCACAAAAATGGACTAATCATGCTACTTCTGGTAGTGGTAGTAAGAGAGGGGGAGGGCAGGGGGAAAAATTCCCCCCCCCATGAAGAGAAGAATAAACTGGATAAAATGATTAAAAAAAAATTCAGGGTACAGGAAATTGACCAAATGCCAACAACTACTTGAGAAGGTTTACTCAGGAATAACTGATGCTTCCTTGGTAAATAATGGTGACCTTATAGCCTTCTTACAATACGGCCATTTCTACCCCTCCCACACTTAAGTAGTTAAAACCTATCACTGGGGTGTTCTTAGTGGGCTTAGTGTGAAGTAGGTTACAGAGTAAGAATTTATAGGAGGATTTTGGTAATGGGAGCCAAGAGATCATAGAAGAACAGATAATAAATGTTCCATGCATGCCTGGCTAACTAATAAACTACACATGTGTATGTGATACCCCAGGGAACCAAGCAAGCTTGGAGAGACATGCAAACATGCTTTGCCTTTGAATGTGTTCCTCACATTTAGGATAGCTAAAACTAAAAAAAACTGATGCTATCAAGTGTTGATGAGTTGTGGAGAAACTGAAACTCTCCTGTCTTGTTAGTTGGAATGTGAAACAGTGCAGCCACTTTGGAAAGCATGTTGGCAGTTTCTTAAAAACTCAAATATAAGTTTACCATATGACCCAACAATTCCACTACCCAAGAGAAATGAACATTTGTGTCTGCTGATCAACTTTATGCAAATATTTCTAGCAGCATTATTCAGAATAACTTCAAACTGTAAGGAACACACATCCATGAACTGCTGAATGGATAAACAAAATGAAAGATATCCATACAATGAACTATTGCTCAGCAATGAAGAAAGAACAAACTACTAAAACACTAACAATACAGATAAGTCTAAGAAACGCCATGTAAGTGAGAGAAGCCAGTCACAGAAGCTTACATTCTGTATGATTCCATTTATATAATATTCTAGAAAAGGTAAAACTGTAAAACTATAGTGACTGGAAACCAAGCAGTTGTTCTCAGAGGTCAGTGCTGGAGGCCTTAACTGACTGCTAAGGGATATCAGGTACTCTTGAGGAGTGATGGAAATGTTATTATTAAGTTTGAAAATGCTAGTAGCTGCATAACTGTATATATTTACTAAAAGTTTTCAACCTGTGCACTCAAAAATGGGTGAATTTTACTGTATAAAAATCACACCTCTATAAAGCTATGAAAACATGGATTAAAGATCCTTTTCTTATTTGGTAGTAATCCCCACGAATGAAGGGAATTGTCTAGAAGCCTCTAATTTTTGGAGTCCCTCTTTACAATTTTCATATTATGATTTAATATTATTCCTATAGTTCTTTTCAGTTTCTCCTATATATCTCAAAATCTCTGTTTCAGTCTCTGTGCAAACCATTAACAATGTGTGGACAGCACTGGATTAATACCTGCATCTCAGATATTTTATTAAAATTATATACTACTGATTTAATTATTAAATAAAAGTGTTGCTGATGTAATCTGCTATGATTTCTTAAACTTTCTTTTGTGTTTTGCAAGGTTTCTCTACTTTATAAGCTATATATGTAAAGGAAATCCTATATTTCTGCTGAAACACTTTTTTTACCATCATGTTATAACATTTGGCTAGCTTTCTTTAATTCAGTTTTGCCCAGTTCCTAATGGAATACCTATGGGAACTCAGGAAATGATTATAATTTGTAATTACATCTAAAACTAAGGCTGACAGTCAACATATTGCCAGACCATAGGGAGCATTTTCATTAATTAAAAACATATGATGCAGAAACGAGAATTTGAATATGAAAAAGACATTGGCATATGGTTTTCACCTAAGGGAAGGGAAACATTCTTGCTTGAGTATAAAGAATATAAAATTTCTCACTGACATCTTTGCTTGCAGATCAGAAACTCAGACCTTCATCAGCCCCAAACAGCACATCTATTTCTCTGCTATAGTAAGTTATTATTTTGAAGTAGTGAGACATTGTTCCCCACCCCACTCCAAAGTTCCTCTTAGTCAAGTGGCTTCAGAGATTGCAACCCCCAGAAAACAGTGAGTCAGACAATGACAGGTGGACACACTAGATCTAGATAATTCTCTTCTCATCATTTTGAAGACTTGGAGGAAATCATATCACTAGAAATAATTTTATGAATAAATCATGCTTTAAAACAGCGGGACATGAAGCCTTTATAAGAGAAGAGATAAAATAAGTACAGAAATTCAAAGGGAAATGGATGCTATAAGGAAACTATACAGATGAATTTACCAGCTAAATTAAAAACCTCAGAAGACAGAAATTCAGAATCTTGAATAAGGGATATAAAGTTCAAATTTAAGAAGATGTAATGTAATGTAGGGAAAAATGACATAAACAATGAAAGGAGTTAAATATTATGGTAATGGGAAGATAATAAATGGAAATCCAATTTAAGAATTATGAATTTCTTGAAAAATAAATCACAACAATTGGAATAGAAGCAACAATAAAAAGATACAACTGAAGAACACTTGGCTTACATTGAAAATATAACTGCGTGTACAGATGTTAAAAAGGAAAGTACTGAATTTCTTACATACCCTAGAAAATTGAACTGTGAAGAAATAAATAGCCTTAATGCATCTTAAAAATATAAATTAAGGAAAAAAAATAAGATACAACTATATATCTATTAGAATAAAGTGGGTAAAAACTGACAGTAGCAAGGTTGGTGAGAATACTGAGGAAAAGAACTTTCATTCATTGCTGGTGGAAATGCAAAGTGGTACAGCTACTTTGGAAGACAGTTTGCCAATTTCTTACAAAGTTAAACATAGTCTTAACATATGATACAGCAATTGCACTCCTAAGTACCCAACTGATTCAAAAAGTTATGTCCCCCCAAAACCTGCACATGAATGATTATAGCAGCTTTATTCATAATTGCAAAAAATTGGAGGAAACCCAGATTTCCTTCAGTAGGTAAATGGATAAGCATAGTGTGGTACATCTACATAATGGAATACTTATTTATTAATTAAAAAGAAATGAGTAGTCAAACCACAAAAAGACAGATGGATCTTAAAAATGTATTGCTAAGTAAAAGAAGCCAAACTTATAAGGCTTTTTAAATGTATAATTCCAATTATCTGACATTTTGGAAAGGTAAAACTATAGCAAGAGTAAAAAGATCAGTGGTTGCCAGGGTTATGGGGGAGAGCTGACTAGATGAAGCAAAGGGGATATTTTAGAGTGGTGAAATTCTTTGGTATGATATTGCAAGGGTGATACATGACACTATGCATTTATCAAAGCCTATAGACTTTGCAACACAAAGAATGAACCTTAAAATAGTAATTTTAAAAATCAGTTAGAAGTTCAGGGGATCCCAAGATGGAATGTAGAATGTGACAAAATAATGTGACTGTTACAGGTATATAAAGCAAGATGGGAAAAGATTCTGACCTAAGTAATTTTGGAAATGAGTGGCATCTGTAAGATGAAAGCAAAAAAACCTGTATGTAAGCCCTGTACTCTAGTTAATAAAATTCTTTCTTACAATTTACAGGCTAAGAATTCTGCTACCACTATACATATATACTGGAATTGAAAAATTAAGTAAATTGATGGCAAATAGTAGGAACAAACTTTCTCACTTTTGGAGTGGGAGGTTATACACAAGAAAGAGGAGGAGGCTAGAATAATCCACATGGTAATAGATCAGAGTTAAAGATACTAGTAGGAGCTCATTTTTAGTTTACTTTCAATATAGATGGCTATATAGAAATATTTATAGTTATGTGTACATATATGGTTTAGTATACACACATATATTTCCTTGCTCTATAAACTAAAAGAACCTAGAAACAAGAACACCCCAGTAGCAATGAGCCCACCTACCACCCAGATCTTGGTTCCTAATACCATTCTCCAATAAAAGAAACCAGAGCTACATAGAGAAATGGCTGATTCTATAAGAACAGGAAATATACAGGATGAGCATGGAGTATCTTTTAGTGCCAGAAAGTAAGAAAGTACGTGTGTGTGTGTGTGTGTGTGTGTGTGTGTGTGTGTGTGTGTGAGAGAGAGAGAGAGAGAGAGAGAGCCTAAATATCCACACTGATAAGGGTGTGTCAAAGGGACACAACATCCAACTGAAAGAACTCCCAGTGGCCAAAGTTGGAACAATTTGAACAACAAAATAAATAAAGTAGTAAGGGGTTATTATTTAGTGTAAAAGATAGCAATTAATGAGTCTATATAAATAAATAATTGAAAAATGTGAAGAAAGAGACAAATCTCTCATGCAGAATTCCAAGTAATTTATGTAGATACTCCTCCCTCAAGGAGGTGGAGCATAATTCCCCACTCTTTAAGTGTGGGCTACACATAGTGAGTGACTTCCTTCCAAAAACAGAGGCTCTTGCCCTCACGTACTACCCTTGTTCTAGAGAAGTCTTAAGACCAGTGCCCCAGTGGTAGCAGTGACAACAGTTAGGCAATCCAAACTATGGGCTCAGAAAAATCCACTGTGCTACGAGTCAGGAGCCTCTGATTCTAACCTCCACACAACCATTGAGAGAAGTGTCTGAATCTGAAATATGTCATCTCTAAAGTAAAGATAATACAGTTTACTGTTCTACAGTCAAGAGATTCAATACCAGATGATTTTTAAGTTTTCTTATAACTCTAGGATTTATGATGGCAGGAAGATGTGGTAATGACCTGGTTCTGTCCCTTTCCCTGGGTTCCCACTCTTACTCCAACTAAAGATTGGCTTGGGTACTTTGACCCAAGGTAGACCTGCCAGAGTCTAAGAAAATTGTCAAGTCGTGACTTCTCGATCCCAAGTAGTAGTCCTGCAGATTCCCTTTTTCCTTTTCTAGTTCTTTTCCTGACATTTTCAGATCCTTGGCCTTGGAATCTGCATTGGATTTCATAAACTGTGATCAAATACCAAGGAAGTAAATAAAACAAAACTGATTCTGTCCCAAGAAAAGCAGAGAAGCTCTCAAATTTAACTCTGGGCGACAACAGGATGTTCATCTTACCTTACCTGTTTCCAACACCAGCAGGTAGCAAGATTCTTTACACTTCCAAAATAAATGCCAAAGCAACTGCTGAAAGCCAAAGTTAAGAAGGGAAGGCAGATGCACATATATTTGGGTAAAGTGTTTGGTACTGAAAATCAAAAAGAGCTTTACAATTAGCAACCGCTAATGCTGCGTAGTTGTTTGAAATGTGCTTTTCTTATGTTCTGGTGGTGCCATTAATGAGGAGAAGGGATGAGGGGTCACCAGTGAAGTAGGAGAGCTAGACCAAGGGGTGGGCCAGCTGGGCAGCTGCTGAGGTCAGTAGTATACATGGAGCACTGAAACATTGCTTTTTATATTTACTGCCCTAATCCAGTCCATCAGCAAATCCCTTTTCTCTGTCTCGAAAGCATGCAATACAGTCATTCACTTTCTATGGTCTCAATTCTTACCAGGCTAGTCATTTGTTTCTTTTTAGTATCCATATGGAAGGGCATTTTTGTTTTCTTACTTTGCTATTAAGTTCAAGTTTTGCATAGGAATGCTGTATATATATAAAATGCTGCATATATATGTGTGCATATATATACATACACATATATATTTCAGATATTCTTTGGGACTTGTTAAAATTTTCTTTAAGCCTACCAGTTATCTGATCAATTTCATAACTAATTCACATGTAACTGAAAATAAGGTATATTATTCAATATAGAAATTCCATACTAATTATTAAGCTTTTTTAGATCTTTTATATCCTTATGAATTTTTCATCGTTGATTTATCTATTTCTGTGAGAGGACTGTGGAAGTCTTCTATTTTCAGAGTGTGTTTGTTCAATTTTTCTTTTCCCTGTAGTTTCTGCTTTATGAAAATTAATGCTGTTACTGAATGCATAGATATTAACAATTATTATATCTTCGTTTACAATTTACAAATTGTAGTTTTTAGTAGTATAATGTGTCTCTCTTTGTCTCACTTAATACTCTTTGATCTGAATTCTACTTCGTCTGATAAGATTAAGTCCTCTATTTTCTTTTTCTTTGAATGTCCCTGGTTAATTTTTGAGCACCCTTTTGTTTTTAACCTTTCTGAATAATTTATTTTGGATGCATTTCAGGAATAAAGCATAACACTGGATTTTGCTTTGTCTGAAAATCTCGTTCTTTAGAAGGGGAGATAATACCATGTATATTTATTGATACATTAAAATCCTTCACTGTATGTCTGCTTTACTTCCTCTTTGGTGAGCAGTCCTTCCATATTCTTAACTGTGTGAATGTAGCCTTTATAATTAAAGGAGAATTTTGCTGATTATAAAATCCTATTTCATATTTCCTTTCCCTGAATACCTTAAAAATGTTGTTCCATTGTTTTCTAACATAAAAAAAGGGACTGTCAGAATATCATCCTAATCAGATTTTCTTTCCCTCATAAGTAATGTGGCTCTTTGCCTGGAATCTCAGATTCCTTTTTAAAAGTCCTTTAGTTTTACTACAATATGTCTCTCTCTTGAATGTTCTGGGTTGTGTTTCCAAGGTACATGATGATGGGCCCTTTGAATATGAAAATTCAAGGCTTCTTTTATTTTAGGAAAGGTTCTTGAATTATGTTTCTTTAATATTTATTCTGTTCCATAGCTTCTTCAGTGTCTTCAATTATATGAATATTTTATTTCCTTTCCTTGACTTTCATATCTATCACTTTCCCTCAAATGTATTTTATTCCTTTTAAAAAAATTCCCTTTGATTTTTTTCACTTTTCTTCTTTACATCCCATATCTCCCTTATTATATTTTCCATGGTGTCTATTCCTTCCTGTGTACCTTCTCATTAGGCTTTCATTTCAGAATTTTTCTTTTAAAGTCCTTTCCTATGTTATGGCAGTTCTCATTTCATATCTTCTTGTTGTCTAACCATATCATTTCTAAATTCATCTACTTCTGATTTGTGCCAATTTTAAATCTCCAATCATTTTTTAAAATTTCTTTCAACTTGGTTTGAAATATGGTTACAGTTTTGTCTGCTTTGCAGGCACATTTTTGGTACATTCTCACTGCCTGTCAGAATATTATTCAGTATATTTTCATCTATTTTCCTTTTTATAACTCTGTATGGGGTTATGTCATATTCCTTCTTTGTTTCCATGTTTAAATGAGGTAGTTTTTCCTGTGATGGGAAAGGGACGGGTCAGGGTGATTTCCCAGCTTCATGATCCAAGAGCTTCCCTACTGTCCCAAGAAGGACCAGCGCATGGTCTCAGTGTATCAGTGGCTTCCTCTCTCAGAGCTTGCTCTGGTTCAGGGAGGTTTTCCGCCTCCATCCTTGTGTTTACCAGGGACCCAAAGGTCTCACCTTCTGAGACAGTGCTCTCATTTTAGGATACATTTCCTACCCAATATTTCCTGGGATCTGCTTCCTCTGGGCTCCTTTTTCCCTTAACCCCACATTTGTTGTATTTTGCTCCATTTTTATCCTTTTTCTATCACTAGTCACTCAAAGTGAGGCTTAGTCCTTTGGAGGGAAAATGTTTGCTGAACAATTTTGAGAGTGGGTTTTGACTGATTTGTCTATATCACTGTGCAGCTTGAGCCCTTTCCCCACCTCGGAGCTCATGAAGGCATTCCCAAATATTG
The DNA here is from genome assembly GCF_949774975.1 of Lagenorhynchus albirostris. Taxonomy (NCBI): domain Eukaryota; kingdom Metazoa; phylum Chordata; class Mammalia; order Artiodactyla; family Delphinidae; genus Lagenorhynchus; species Lagenorhynchus albirostris. Next base: position 42,487,173 of record NC_083102.1, read on the forward strand.
CCCATTATTTTACTGAAGATACAGTCTGCGGGAGTTTTTCCTTTGCTCTCCTAGGTGCTCCATTTGGGTGCAGATGGTCTGCAATGACATAAAACTACATCTATATCATAACTCCACTGCTCCAGTGTCATTTCAAGACATAAAGCATGTCCTATCAACTTCCAGCTTAAAACACTCAAAAGTTTCCCACCAGACTCAAAACAGAACCCAAATTCTTTATTCCAGTCTACAGTTTCTCACAAGATCAGGTTCCTGCTAACCTCTCTGACCTCAATTCTAATCACTCTCCCCTTGCTCCCTACACCCCAGAGCCACTAGCCTTCCTTCTGCTCCTCAGACACACAAGCTCATTTCCTAAGAGGGTCAGTGCCTGGAATAACTCAGAAAGATCTGCCCTGTCCTCCAACCTAAAGCAGTCACTCAACTACTCTCTTATCATGTTGTCTTAATAATCTTCCCACCACTTACCATGGTCTGGTGCTATTCCTGTTTATATATGAATGGTCATGTTCTGTCTCCTCTCCATTAGACTGTAGTCTCTGTGAGAGGAGAACTGCTGTCTACATGTTTATTGCTCTACTCCTAGTGCCGAGAACAGTCCCTGGCACACTGACAGTCACTAAATATTTATTGAGTGAAATACGGAAGAATGGGAGGAAGAGAAGGATACAAAGGCAGAGTTATGAAAAGAGTATTTTGCTTTGGACACAGAAAAATGTGAATTTACATTGTACTTCAGTCGCCAATTAGCTTTATGACTTTATGAATCTCTCAAAGACTCAGATCCCTAAAATCTGAAACAAGGAGGAAGTATCATCTTTCTCACACTACTTGGGGGAATATTAAACGCAATAACATATGCAAAAGCATTTAGCAAAGAAGTTGACGTAGAGAGGTTTCCTTTCTTCCCTTTTCCCACTCTCACCCTCACCTTCCTTCTTTCCCCAATTTCTCCTCCTCTAACTTATACTTATGTCAAGTTAACTAAGATGCACCTCTTTATGACCATTCTCAAACATGGATTTTCTTCTTCGAGAAGGTAGCAGACTAAAACTTTGGGTACAAAGAATTCCTTGCGCTTGATCAAGTGCATATGATTCTCTTAAGACTCTGCAGTTCGGTGATGATCCTTATATCTGTATATGACAGTGTCTCTGCTTTCTGTGGTTTATAGCTACACCGGGATAGCTTTGTTCTGGTTGTCATTTCAATTCTGGATAATTCTGCTAGTATATGAAAAGGTTCATTCTGACTCATTGCTCTCCTACAAGACAAGTACAGGAAAAAAGAAACAGAAGAGGGAAGAGGCTTCCGTTTGATTCTCTTGAACCATTCTTCCTTTCATCTAAAAGTCATTGCATAACAGTTCTATTAGTAGCAAAATCCTCCAAACATATGAACATTCAGATATTCTTTGATATAAAAATTCCTAGGTAGAAGAGTCTTTCCCTTTATTATTAGTTCTGTTTTTTATTAAATTCTAGTTTTATTGCATTGTGAACAGAGTGTTGCTTACACTATTTATACTTTCTGGGAGATACTGACATTTTCTTTGTTTTTCAATATATGATCAATTTTTGTGAATGTGCCATGGACAGTTGAGAAAAATATGTAGTCTCTATCATTGTGGTACAGGGTTTGATATATATCCACATGATCTACTCAATTATGTTGTTTAGATCTTCTATCTCACTAGTTATTTTTGTCTTCTTGACCTGACTTATACTGAAAGACATACATTAAAGTCTCCTATTATAGGTGTATCTCTAACTATGTCTCCTTGCACTATCTGTAATTCTGTTTCATAAACATGATTGATCTCTTATTTATGCATAAATATTCATGTGTTATATCTTCATTATAGACTGTAGCCTTTAGCATTAAAAAGTATCTATCTTTGTCATGTCATAGCTTTGGGGCTTGAATTATTTGTCTGATACTAACATAGCTACCCTGCTCTCTCTCTATTTCCATTTGCCTGGTATAAGTGAGTCCATTCCATTATTTTTAGCTTTTCTGAATCATTTTCAGTGAGTTTCTCGAATACAGCACAGAGTTGGGTTACATTCTGTGAACTAAATTGAAAACCTTATTTGTTTAGTACATAAGTTTTTTTTAATGACCAATATGTTTTATCTCAACTCTATCAAAATATTTTATGATTCTGTGTATTTTGGTTTATTTGTTATGCTTCTTTCTCTATGAGATGTGTATTTCTTTCTTTCTTTTTTTTTTTTTTTTTGTGGTACGCGGGCCTCTCGCTGTTGTGGCCTCTCCTGTTGCGGAGCACAGGCTCCGGACGCGCAGTCTCAGCGGCCATGGCTCACGGGCCTAGCCGCTCCGTGGCATGTGGGATCTTCCCGCACCGGGGCATCAACCCGCGTCCCCTGCATCGGCAGGCGGACCCTCAACCACTGCGCCACCAGAGAAGCCCCAAGATGTGTATTTCTTTGCATATGTATACTATCTATATATTTACTTTTAAATAAATAACGTATAGTTCATGTGTATGTATGTATTGATACACATTTCCTATTTTTGGTATTTAGGAAATTTTATATTTTTGTTCTAGTAATTACCTTTGCATCTATACCTTTTTAAAAGTCCTTAATCCCGTTTTTCTTATTTGACTTTTTCCTATTTGGTATATCAGGGATTTTTGGTTTTCTTTTTGTTTTTTTTTTGTATCAGTTAATGTTACCTGTTAGCAAATAACAATGAGCTGTATCTATTTTCCTCTTTGCCTCTCCAATATCCTCCCCAAATTTGCATTATTTCTACTTTGTCACAATATATAATGTTTATATATTATTCTTCCATCCTCATCTCCACCTTTCCTTCATTCTTATATGTACATGTATCTATTTTATAATGCTCACTTCAGTTCTTTTGCTGAATTTTCTCCAGTCATCCCTCTATTGAATAAAACTCATCCCTAGTAGATTCCTCAGGAAGGCCTGAAGGGCTCATTGTTCCCTAAGTTCTTGTATATTAAAAACTGTTTACATATTTGTTGATATTTGAAGAATAGCTTGGCTGGATATAGAATCCTTACTTCACATTTTCAATCACTGAGTTTTCTAAAAGTACTACTCCATTTTGGGCTTGCTTGAATGCTGACTTTGAAAGGAATTGTATCTAATTCCTTTGCCTTTGTAAATATTTTATCTTTTTGCCTGGAGACCACAAGGAATTTCTCTCTGAAATCTAATAGTTTTACTAGGATATGCCTCAGAGTTAATCATTCTGGTTTAATCTTCCCAGGTACGCAGGGAGCCATTTCAGTGTGCAGATTCAGATGTTTTTCTATTTCTGGAGAGATTTTGTGAATTACAATTTTAATTATTTTAACTCTCTTCCATTATTTTTCTTCTTTATGTATTCCAATAATGTGGATATTATTGCTTCTCTGCCAGCCTTTCTCTTATTTTTCTCTTTGACTTTTATTTTTCATTCTTCATGTCATTTTCAGTTTCTTGCTTGTTTTATCACCCTCCTTCAATGCCTCTTATTAAATTTTCATTGGAGTCTATTCTACCTCGGGCTCTTGCAATTTATTAATTTGTAAGAAAATTTTGTCTTTTTCTTCCACTTCTTTCCTGAGTTCAATCACCCCTTATATTATTTTTTTCCTATTTTTGTCTATTTTGGTTTAAGTTCAGAATTTTGGATTCAAGGTGATTTTTTTCATTTCCTCAAATGCTTGAGTATGTTTAATTCTATTTGGACTAAAATTTAAAATTACATTCTGCTCCGTGGTTGTTGTTTTTTTTTTTGGTGCGGGGCGGGGTTTCCTTACTTGACCGGTGTCTAAATACTGGTCTTTTCCTCAGTGGTACAGCAGTGGGAAAAGACAATATTTAGGTCCTTCCAGGTATGGCAGCACGAGGTGGACTGAAGGGGATGGAGGCTCCGGGGACCCTGCATGGACACTCCCAATCTTACGACCCCTAGATAGCAAGGGAGGCGGTTCCTGCCAGGGCGTGTATCCCCAGTGTGTGGCCACGTTCCCGACTCAGCCCTGCGCAAGTCGCCCCAGCCCTGCGCAAGTCGCCCCACCTCCCCAGCAGGAACTGCCCCGCTTGACACTTAGAGGCGAAGGTGAGGGTGGGGACATGGACCCCAGAGGCAGCCGACCATGGAGGGGGCTGGCAGAACACAGGGAGGGGAAGAATGGCAACCCAGAGGCAGTCCCACCGCCATGGGTCCCAGCCATGCGGGGCAGGACCATCCCGCTTCCCAGCACCTGGGGATATACGCACAAACCACCCATGCATGGCATCAGGGAGCTCCGGAATGGACCGTGCACTGCAACCATGGCGGGAACTGTGTAAGTAAGGCTGTGTTTTACATTTCCACACAGTTGAACCTGATGACAGTTAATGAAAGGGTGGATAAGGCAAATCCAGAGGGCAAAGCTCCTCTGGTTTGGGTCCCTAGTTGCCTGTGAGAGTGGCTGGAAACTTTTCCTGACCTGCCCTGCGCATATGTGACAGTGAAAAGTGCCAGACCTAGCCCGGGAAGATACCTGGCAGATTTCTTTTCATCCCACTTCCAGCAGAATAAGGCGTGAAATTAAGAGTGGAAAGTAAGTGAGATAGGGACGGACGAAGAAAGCGCGCGTGCGAGAAATGGCGGGAAGTCACGCAGCGCCTCAAGCGCAAGGCTGAGGCTTACCGAATTCTGGATGGCTCCAACAAGGATGGCACCCAGCATAGGTTCTTGTGTCAGAGAGAATTCAGAGACAGACAGGAGGTTAAGAAAGCAAAGTGAGGATTCATTTAAGCGATAGTACGCCCCCGGGGGAGAGGAGGCAGTCTCTGGTGAGTAGCTGCACTGAGTTTCTTTGGCAAGCTGGTTATGTGGGTTGTAGAAATGAAGGGGTGGAATATTCATTTGGGAGGGAGGGGTTTGGGGGTCTTTTTCCCTGATTTTCATCCCAGCCCCACCTTCCTGAGGGGAGGAAGGACTTTGGTCCTCATTTAGCCTTGATCGGAAATGTCACGGCCTCGGTGCATGATGGGAACTTCTTATCTGCAAGGCTAATTTTATTGTAATGAGGGCATAGTGAGCAAAAGGTTGCTTTCAGATGCTGGAGATTCCCGCCTTTTCCCACCTTTCTTTGTCTGCCTCTAGGACACTTATCGCCCAAAATGTGTGGTTTCCTGTCAGTCTGGAGGTTCCTGCTTTTTTTTGTCTGCCCAAGGACCCCCACCACCACCCCCAGGGGTTTGCAAGATGCATGGTCCTGCCATTTGGACCTTGCCCTCCTTTCTTTGCTCATATCTAGCTAACTGCCTGCTTTAACAGTCTTATGCGAAGTAACTGCCTCTTTAAATTAGATGTGGCGCCTGCCCTTTAAGTCACCTATACTTAAAAATCTCTGCCCTGTAGTCCATGCCTCAAAATATTTGTAGTATTTTTAGATTTAGGGATGATTTAATCTTTCTAGTGACTAATCCAAATAACTCCCAGGCCTTTTTAAAAGCTCGTCCTCTTCTTCTTTCTTCCCCACCTTTTTCTGGGTCTGCCGTTGCTCTCCACACAGTTTTCCAATGGGACAAGGGAGGGGTGGGAGCATGAGGGATTATACTGAGGAATTTGTTGATTTTTCTCTTTCTATTCATGGTAACTTTGCAGTTTTGACATTCTCTGTCTTCAGTTAATGCTGAGGGTATGGCTGCATGTAGAAATTCCATAGTTATAAAGTTATTTTTTATCATTTGGGGAGGCTGATTACTACACAGCTTCCATTGTCTTTAGCCAGAAGTTTAAAAATGTGTTGTGATGAACAGAATTTGCTAAATTTAATGTGATCCGATGTATCAGTTACTTCCTTTATGATAAGTGCTTATTGTTTTTGTGTATGAAACTTGCACATGCTAAGGTCATGAGGATATTCTCTTATGTTTTATGTTTATTCATTGAACTTTTTTTTACCTCTCACATTCAAAATGACAATTTACCTAAAATAGATTTTCTTCTATTGTGTGAGCAAGGGGATCTATACTCCTTTTCCTCTTTCCCCCTGCCCCTTTCAGTCTCCTTATTCTTCTTTTTCAAGTGACTGTCCAAATAACTTGGCACCGTTTATTGAAAGGTTAATCCTTTTCCTCATTCCACTGAAGTATCACTTTGGCAAATATCAAGTGGCCATATGTGTTTTTATTTGTATAAATTCTCTTTTCTCTTCCAGTGGTCTATTTGTCTTTGTGCATCACCCTAAGAAAGCAATACTCACTGATTTATATCCCACTAATTCTTTATTTTGGGGGGGGGTGGCTAGGGAAAAGGATGGCAAGAGAAAGCCAACCCCAAAATGCTGGTATGGATTTCTCATTCAGTTTTAAAAAACTTCCTGTTTGGAAATAATTTTAAAATTACAGAAAATTTGTAATAATAAAAATATTAAAATAGTACAAAACAACTGTACACCTTTTACTCTTAAAATACCTCAGGGTGCATGTATTAAGACTAGGGATATGCTCTTACATTAATAACCAGAACACAGTTACAACTTAAGTAAATTTACCATAATGTTCTTTATTTAATTTACAATTTGTATTGCAATAATATCAATTGATCTGATATTCTTCATATCATTTCCCTCCTTCAGTACAGTATCCAGTCTAGGGGCAGGCTTTGCTTTTAATTGTCATGTGTCTTCTGGCCTCCTCTAATCTGGACCAATACAGCCTTTCCTTGTCTTTTAAGACATCCACAGTTTAAAGAGTACAGTCTCCCTCCCTCCTTTTTCAAATAGGACTTTCCACATCTTTGGTTTGTCTGGTGTTTCTCATCATTATACTCAGGTTACATATTCTTGGTCACAATACTATGTAAGTAAGTGTTATTTCCTTATTGGGATATCACATCCTTATTGGGGTATCTACAGAAAAATTTTTACTTCAATTTTTAGAAGTTATTTATAAACTAGGGACAATATGCTTTTATCTATGATATAGGCTGCAAATGTTTTATCCCAGTTTGTCATTTGTTTCTTTGAGTTTGCTTGTAATGTTTTTGCCTTGCAAAGCCGTTTGGTTTTTATGTAGTCAAACTTAAACAGTCTTTTCTTCATGCATCTGAATTTTTTGTTATAATTAGAGAGGAAATCATTTGTATTTTCTTCTAGTATTCATAGTTTGTGGCTTTTTTTTTTTTTGCCTTAATTTGGATCTCTGATCCATTTGGAGTTTGTATGTATGTATAGCAAATGAACCTAATTCTGTCTTTTTCCAAATGGTTACTCATTTATCCAACGTTTATTTTTTAAAAAATTATCAAAGTTGAAGTTATTTGAGATATTATCTTTATCATATACTAGATTTTTCTATGTAGTTGGATCTATTTTTGAATAGTTTGCTCCAGGGGTCAGGGAATTTTTTTCTGTAAAAGGTCAGATTATGAATATTTTGGGGCCTGTGAAACCTGTGGTCTCTGTCACAACTACTTATGAATGGGCATGTCTCTGTTGCAATAAAATTTTATTTACAGAGAGGTGGTGAATTGTATTTGGCCTGTGAGCTGTAGGTTGGTATCCTCTGGTCTGTTCTGTTGCTTTATTTTGTCTGTACATTCATGAGCCAGTACTACATTGTGTTAATTATAGAGGCTTTGTAGTTTATTTTAATATCTGGTAGGGCTAGTCTCCACTCAGAGCCCAATCTCTTCCTGAGTTTATTTTTCTGTGTGAAATTTAGCATCAACTTGATAGGTTAAAAAGAAAACTCATCAGAAATTGTATTAGGATTACATTAAATTTAAAACAAATTCAGTTTTAATTCTGTGTCTTGTTTGTCCCCTTTGCTTTATCTCATTTGCTTTTGGTACTTAGGAAAATATGTATTTTTATTGTAAAGGTTCCTATTTTATGAATACTATTTGTACTGCCCTTAATCTCCTTTTTGCTTTCTTATCCTTCTAGTCTCTGATACTCAGTTTTAAATAGAATCTGTTGACTCTGTCCATGACCGATACATCAGTCAATGATGTTATTCTATTTTCCTAATTATCTGTCCCTTCTCCTCCCATTTTAAAAGTTGCATTCTCCCTACTTCATCAGAATTCATAACGTTTATATATTATTTTTCAACCTATGTTCCCATCTTGTTTTAGTCCTAGATGTGCAATTAAAAATATATTAAATCCTTATTGTATATCCTTTTAATGAAACTTGTTTCCAGTCATCTTTGAATGAAGATCATGCTTTAATGAGTTTCTCAGGGAGGGTACATGTATATGGTATTCCCTCAGTGAATGAAAGAAATAATGAAAAATATTTTACTTTTTCAATTCCCATGATGTGGCTCTTTTTTTCCATTCCAAGATAGAGAAAATGGTGAATTATTCTAAACAGTAATAGAAATAATAACACATTTTGAGAGCCTTTGCTGCACTTAGGTCAACTTCCTCAGTTACCCAGTCCTGCATATCTTATGGAACTGGAACCTTCCCATCATCCATTATAAAAACTTCACTGAAGAGAGGATAATGGACAGAAAGGGATGATCCTAAGTATTAAACACTATCCAAAATAAAAGTAGGAATAGAAAAAAATCAGACCACAAACATGCAAAACTACTACCAAAAAGTCAGAAGTAAAAGTTTCTGCTGACACAAAGGCTCTTCACAAAATCATACATTCACTGTTTTTTTTCTAATAATTATCTTCATTCCATAGCTTTTTACTACCAGTCACATCAGAAGGCTTGACAATTCAGGTGTGTTTGAATATGCCTTATAAATAATAAATAGCATCTCCGGAATCTCTGTCCAGTTCTATTAATAAAACATACGACTGGTTTTCAGAAAGTAGCAAATTCTATGACAGCTTCCTCACACTGTCTTCTCAAATTTTAATTTTTCCAGATTTGAGTCACTGTTCTTTCTCTGTAATTTTGTTGAGCGGGGAGCTGTAGCCAAACCTCCCGTTCTGTTGAAGATATCTTCAGAAGTATTTTGCCTTTTTTGAGGATAAGACACTATTTCTGTGGACTGTCAGAAACTGTTATGTTCTAATGGAATATTTAGGCTTCCTTCCAGCCAGATTCTACCCACTAGAGAACCAATAAACCAGAGCAGCCAAATGTCTATCAAAGCATCATTATTCATGAAGACCCAATAACTCCTAAAGCATAGAGTTCCTTGGGTAATGTTCAAATGGAGAGCACCCAGGAACATAAAGAATAGTTTGTACAAGCTCCTCCTAAATTTAGACCAAATATAGAACTTGGCACAAACTTGCAGAGAGGGTTGGGTCTGAACGGACTCAGAGCTCACTTATTCAGTTACTTATGCGGAGGACCACAATCTGTCCTAAAATGTCAGGCACCAGCAGATGGAGAGGGACAAAGAAAGATGGCTCTCTGTTGTCTTTTCCATGTCATGAGACAGACCTCACATAAACATGGCCAAATGGACACCAGGCTCTCATTAATGTCACCCATCTGAAAAGTCATTCCTACTCTGGGGTAAAGTAAATAAGCAGTAGCTCACAATTTTAGAAACACGACTTTAACATTCTCTGTGTTTTGAAGGCAGAGAGAAATCCCTCTTATAAAGAAACATGAAAAAGAAGGGACAAGTATTTCCTATAAATACATTCTTACTAGTTGCTATCATGAGTACAAACATGAACAGAGTGCTCAGACTACACATGTGAATTGGTTCTGAAATAAATTGACTGCAGAGTGGTATCACAGCAAACTCCAAGCCACCAGCCAAAAAAATTTTTTAAAGTCAAATATTTAATCCTGCCCTTGAAAATTCATGGGCTACTTGAGAAACAGAAAAAATGCTACTTCCTTTAGATGATCCAAACCACTTATTTATTTTCCTAAACTGTGACTCTGGAGAGGGTAGGGGTAGGTAGTCTTGCGTCTCTCATAGCCTGGCTTGAAATGCAGCCATGTAAAGATCCATCTTCAACAGATGGAACTGAGCTTTTTAAATATTTGAATATTAAAGACTGCATTGCCCCAAATTAGGAGCAATGGATATGTTGCTGACATATTGACTTCCAATTCTATTGAAGCCACCTTCCCAAGGAGAAGTTTAAAGGGCACTGTTGGAGTGTTAGGGAACAGTGGTTCTGATTAGCCTGTGTTTGCTCATGTGATGGCCTTTGCCATAGGCCAGACTGGCTGGAGGAGTGGAGCAAGGACCCTCAGGATCTGAGATAGAGCTAGACTGCAGCAGGCTATGTGCTGGATTCCTTCCCCCACCCCAATCAATGAATTGTCATGGCAACCAGATTTGGAAGACTCTGAAACAGAGGCCAGAAGGCTAAAGCGTGCCTAACCAGGAATAAAATCTGTCCACAAGACCAGGGTGATTCCAGAGACAATAGCCTGAGGGCTCAAATGAAATCTGATTTACGTCTGAGTGAACTTCCATCCTCATTTTATCCTTACTGTTTTACACTGTCCCCAGATTTCCTTTAGTAACATCAAGTCTCTGATAGGCTAAGAAAATTGGTCTTGGTTCCTGCTTGCTAACCTTCGTCCTGGGGGCGCATAGTTCTTACTTGCTCAGTTGAAAAGTACCTGAGTCCCTTAGCAAGCAAGTTACCTACATTGAAATTCAGAACCAGATGGACCCTGGCTGGCCTCTTTAAGACTTTCAAACATCTCTGCTCAGAGCATTTCAAGTACTTGTACAGAAATAAAAAGGTAGAGAATTTGATTCAGAAGTACGAGTTTTTAAGCTGCATGTATACCAAAGCATTTCAGAATGAGAAATGTAGGCGGTGACTATATTAACTTATTTGATCAAAAAATGTTTTATGAAAAATAAAGAACTTACTACTAATAATAAGACCAATAATGGTAAGACTCTTCCCTTATTTCTGCTTGCTAACTGATTGGTTAATTAGCAGATATGGCCATCTGCTGTAGGGTAAATCTCTTTTTGCTCTGAATGCCATGCATTTGTATTTCTGCATTTCCACCTTTTTGTCTTTGAGATGAAAACTTTATGGACACCCAAGAGATGATACTACAGGACAAGCATCAGCAATAAGTCTAGAATTTAATCACTAAATAAATATTTGCTGATCACTTACAATGTGTAAGAGTGACCTTATGTAGATAACTGGGGATAGATTGATGAGTAAGATTAATCCTTTGCTATAAGGGATATAGCTGGCTATCTCTTACCATCTAAATTTCCCCAAAAGTTCTGTCATACTTTTGACTCAACGATTCTGCAAAAGTAGCACAAGGGCAACTCTCTTCTCCGCCATTGCAACATTTACCCCAGAACTTAGAAAATGAGAAAGAATGAGACTCAAATCTGAAGACTACATTCCTTATGCTCAGTTGATATAATGAAAGGATCTGCTCCTTCTTTTTTTCTTATTTTCCATCTTCAAAATGAATGCCCTGTGACATTTTAAGACTTCAATTAGAATTAAAGTTCTTTGGAGCAAATAAAACAGAATTCTGAAAAATCAAATGAGAAAAAAAGAATCTACTTTTTTTCCTTCAAATTGCCTGTCAGAGTCTCCACCCCAAAGTCGTGGTCAGTGTAAGTTGGAAAGACTGTTGCATGCAATGAGCTTTAGTTCTCAAACTGAGCAACCTAAGGAAAGGAAGGAAATTAACCAGGGCCCTGAAAAGTTGACTTGGGAAACTGAGCTGGGTCTCTAAACTGATTCTGCTGTCCTTGTGTATGATTTAACTGTGGGGAGAAACAGTGGGATTATTTACCTTTCTATCAAGGTATCTTAATAGTTTGTTTTGGCAAAAGATTTCCAAGCATTAGGAAATTGCAAAACTTTATTTTAACATGTTGAAAGGAAAAATCTGTCAAGTCTCAAACATATGCGTCTGAAAGTACCTGGGCTATGACCCTGAGTCCTGTGGAGCTTCATGCAACTTACCTTTGGGATCTGTGCATGTGATTCTGTGGTGTGAACTAGACCAGTGCACACCCATCCCAAAGGAGACAGAATCCTCTCCTTGACCAACTTGAATGATGCCCTTCAGAATGCTGTCTTGTTTGAGCAAACTTCATTTGTTTATCCTGTATCTAGCCTTTATGGAAATAAAAACTGTTTGCAGATGACATGACAGTATACATAGAAAACCCTAAATATGCCATCAAAAATCTATTAGAACTAATAAATGAATTCAGTAAAGTTGTCTATATACGTGAAGAAGAATGAGATCTTGCGATTTCTTTTGTGAAAATCATTTGTGACAATATGGATGGACTTGGAATCTAAAAAACAAAACAAGACACATGAAAAAACATAAAACAGAAACAGACTCATAGATACAGAGAATAAACTTGTGATTGCCAGAGTGAAGGTGGATGGGGAGATGGGCAAAATAAGTGAAAGGGATTAAGAAGTACAAACTTCCAGTTATAAAATAAATGTCATGGGGATATAATGTACAGCATAGGGGATATAGTCAATAATATTGTAAAAACTTTGTATGGTGACAAATGGTAGCTAGGCTTAACAGGGATCATTTCATAATGTATAAAAATATTGAATGTGGTATACCTGAAACTAATATAATATTGTAAGTCAATATGAATCAATATTACTTATAATATTGTAAGTAATACTGACTTACAATATTATGTTGTCATTATATGTAGTCAGATACTACATATATAGTCATACATGTCTATATAGCACTGTAATGGTAATGGGGTATATATATATTTCAAAATTTTGAATAAATATAAAAAATATATCTTAAACATAAATATATATTCCAAAAACTGTAGACGGATATTATTTCATTAAGTTGAGGGGGAAATAATGTTAATTAAGCTCCTCTTCCCACACCAGGATAATGTCTTTTCCCCAACTCATCATGGAAATTCTGGCCATAATTTTACCAAAAACTCCAAGCTCTAACTTACACTTACTATATATAATATGCTAAGGAAGGTATCATGCCTATTACTGATATATAGAAAAGTATCAACTTCTTATGTATTTATTTTATAATCTGCCAAACTATAACATTTTCTTATACACTATAATATTTTTTGTTTTTTTTCTTTCGTTTTCCTTAGGTTTTCCAGTAGACCATTAAATTATCAGCAAAATTAAAATAAAGAGAAAATACATTGACACTTGAACAATGTAGGGATTAAGGGCGCCAACCCTCTGAGCAGTCGAGAATCTGTGTATAATTTATAGTTGGCCCTCCATGTACACAGTTCCTCCATATATGTGGCTCCTCCAGGTCTACAGTTCTACATCCATGGATTCAACCAGCTTCAGACCATGTAATACTGTAGTATTTACTACTGAAAAAAATCCACATGTGAGTAGACCAGAGCAGCTCAAACCTGTGTTGTTCAAGGGTCAACTGTAAACAAAACAAACAAACAAACAACTCCCAAAGTTAAATTTACTTTATTTTCAGCTCTTTTTTTCACTTATTTCTTGTCTAATTGCATTGGCTGATAGAATAGCACTAAATGACTGAAATAATAATGGCATCTTTTTTTAAAAAATAAATTTATTTATTTATTTATTTATCTATCTTTGGCTGCATTGGGTCTTCGTTGCTGAGCGCGGGCTTTCTCTAGTTGCTGTGAGCAGGGGCTACTCTTCATTGTGGTGCGTGGGCTTCTCACTGTGGCGGCTTCTCTTGTTGCAGAGCACGGGCTCTAGGTGCGCGGGCTTCAGTAGTTGTGACTCACAGGCTCTAGAGCGCAGGCTCAGTAGTTGTGGCGCACGGGCTTAGTTGCTCCGTGGCATGTGGGATCTTCCCAGGCAAGGGCTCGCGCACCTGTGTCCCCTGCATTGGCAGGTGGGTTCTTAACCACTGTGCCACCAGGGAAGTCTCAGGCATCTTGTTTTATTCTTGTCCTTAATGGGAAACCACTTCAGCACAGCAAAAAAAAAAAAACAAAGTGTCATTTTCAGTATCCACTCTGATCTACTACTTTGGCTACTTGTAGCTCTTGCTTGAAAGTAGTTATGAAGTCTCTGTAAGAGAGCATGCTGAGTTGGATTATCAGTTTCTGCCTCGGACTTGGGAGAAATGATGGAGATACGCTTTCTACTATTTGCTTTGGAAAGAAACATTTTTTAATATATTAAGAGAGTATTCTTAGATTTGTATTTTATTAAGGATTTAAAATATTAGAGTGGTTGTTGAATTTTATGTGGTCTTTTTTGGATCTATTGAGTTGATTGATGATTCAGTTTTTCACCTTTGATGTGCTAATGGGACTAACTAGGGTAATACATTTTCTAAGGTTTAATCATGTTTGCATTACTGAATAAACCTGAATTAGTCATTGATGTTTTCCTTTTAATATAGAGCTGAATTTTATTCCAAAATTTGACATCTATGTTCATCAGTGACATGAATCTTTTTCTTCATTAGATTTGTCAGCTTCAGGGATCAGAGTTATGATACGTATATATATGCACAATGAAGATATATTTTTCTATATTGTTCCTATTTTCGGGGACAATTTAATATCATGGGGATGATACATCCCTTAATTTGAAAGTCCATCTGACAAATGGTCTGTCATCTTTTTGGAAATAGTTCATAAACAACTCTTTAAATACCTTTACTAGCTTATTGATTAAGTTTTCTGCTGCTTCTTCAGTCAATTCTAGCCATTTATATTCTCCCCATATTTATCAATATCAGTTCATCTAGATTTCCAAAAAAATTTAGTAGAATTGGTTCATGAAATTTTAATCCCTTCCAAATCTTGGGTTTATCTAATTTCTCATTCTCGAGGTGACTACTTTTATTTTCTTTTAATTGTTCTGACAAAGTTTTCTAAAAACAAAATTGATGAATTCAGTCCCAGAGAGGTCATTTGATTATGGCAGGAATGTTGATAGCATATATAGTTTGACAGATACTAGGCTGATGTATTTATATTTTAATAATTTTCAGGAAAAAGAATAAAAGAGGGGACTAAAAGTTGTAATAAGGCTATGGACAAATGCTATATGTCAGGAAAAATTTGAGATGTAAAAAAGTAGCATTTGTTGTATATTTATCATGTACTGGAAACTTCTGATGCACTTTCACTCATAAGTATTTAATAATTATTATCTTTTACCCACCACAGTACCTTGCTCATAGTAAACATATGATACACATTTTAAAAATTCATAAATAATTTAAAAAGAATGTAATAGCCCTGCTAAACATTTTAAATATTCAATGCTTCTCTCTCATGAAGCAAGCATGAATTCAGCTACCAGTCAAAACATGTCTTTTCTTCCCCTAGGGTAAATCTTAATTATTCCAAAATATACAACTCAAAACTTTTTGTTGATGAAAAGAACACAGGATGAATGACTGCAAAAATGTCTATTATAATCTTTAACAAGGCTTGTTATAGAAGCGAATATGGTAAAATAGGTCTCATAACATCAATAGCACTTCACATACATAGACGCCTCTTCACCTACCAGAGAAAAACAGATCATGTTGGATTTACCCTTAGTAGGGCTATTCACACATAATGGGGAAGTCATTCAGTGATGCCAGACTGTTCCTCTCACAGCCAATGTTTTTACTTTAATTCAGTATAGCTGCAAAGTGCATCATAGCACAGAATGACTGAGTTCTAACTCTTCTAGTAACTACTTATAATAATGAATAAGTCTTTTTTCCCCTCTCTTTAGCACTCAGTTTTATTATTATAAATTGTAGGGGCTATACGACTTTTGTCTATAATTTCTGTTCTATTTCTAACACAAAATGAGTTCTTAAATTAAAAATCACATTGCATTTCAGCAATAATACAGTGAAAGTTCTCTGCCAGGCAAATTCTTCATGAAACATTCTCCAGGTCCTTAGTCAAAAATAATCTTTACATCTTCTACCTCCTCATAATAATTATAATCCAGCAATATTGAAGAGGTGGTGGGCAGTTTGGAGCTTAATTTCAAGGAGGAAACACTCGAAAGATATTTATTGGTTAAACTCATCTTTAATCTGAAACATCTTTCTTAATCTCCTACTTATTAATGCTTCTCTTACCATTTTAAAACCCCACAACTCACAGTAAGCAATAGGGACCTTTATTAAGAGGCTCAAGGGGAATTAAAAGCAAAACAAAACAGAACAAAACAAACAAAAGCCTTAACTGGGTAATCGATCAATAATTTAAAAATTTCACCTGCTTTCTTATTGGCTTTCAAGACTTTATGACATCTGGCACTTATCCTAGAGACCTTAAATATGAATATCCTAAGCAACTTAGCACATATGCATGCACGTACACACACACACACACACACACACACACACACACAACACAGTTTAGTTCAGTTTATGTCCTGTTTCTATGCACATAAAGCATACAACAAAATTACATCACCCCTGCAGAACAAATCTAGGCTTAGTAACAGACGAACTCTTACTTTTTACCATATGCCAAGGGAGAAAGAGAAAAAGATCACAGACCACATGGGTTTGAAATATCCACAGATCCAAATTTCCTTGTGACTAAAGGTAGGTGGTGGCTGGTAGAGCTCAAGCCACTTCCATCTGAGGGCCTCTTTTAATCTTCCCTAGCAACTCTGAGTTGGGTCTTAGTTGAAAAATGTGGTGTGTATACATTTCCCCAACAAAGCAAAACCAAAAACGTACTATTATTACATTATTTTGGATACTGAATTCATAGCACAAAATTTTCATAAGTGCCTATACAGCCCATGACTTATTCTCACATCTGATTTTTGATCCTAATAACGTCTGGCACCTAACAGGTCATCAAATAATGTTACTTAACTGGAGGAATGAATAACCATTAACTCCTGACCTTCATTTTTTTTCATTGTTTTTTAAATAATTTAGATGACATTTTCCCCTGTCATTTACAAGTTTCCTCTCAAGCAACTTAGTAACTTATTGTTTATTATTTTAGGCAATAAGTTGTTCAGAAGGTGGAAAGTCTTGTGGCAAATCAGTTTTTAATAGAAGATATCATTTGTAAAACAAACAATTTATAATTTGTTCTACAATTTTGTATTTTCACATCTTTGGATTACTTAACATGAGAGTATAGTACATTGTTGAAATTACTTGTTACATAAACAGTTTTGTGGTACTCCTTTGTCATACCATCAGGTCTCTAATTTATATGTTGAGTGCAATACATTCTAGTAAATTAAGTAGTTGGGAATGGAGTCACATGTATTACCTTGCCACTATAATTAACTTAAAAAAATTGTCAGCTTCCTGAAATGTCAAATAATGCCATTTAAATTCCAGGGTGCAATTTTCATCTTATGTATAGAAGTATCTTGAGAGAGTAATTAGGTGGGATTAAATTCACAGTCATTATTTCCTGTAAGTAATGAATAGTATATAATAAATTTCACCCTTCCAAGATGCCAGAACATTTATTTTTACTTTGATCAGTGCAGAGTGCAGTAAGAAAATCTGTGAAAATTATTCCATTGACTATGATTCCAAGTCAAATTATCGAGGCATTTAGAAGGAAAACACTAGGGGTATAAAGTGCTAGATAGTTGTTTATAAAGCACAGAAGGGCAGCATGACCTCAGCAAGTACACTGAAATGTTTTAAATCCGGCATTTTGCAGGAACTCAAATTCAACCAGCAGTAGCATGAGCATTCAGGAAAGATGAACATCTCCTCTTTGCAGGGTCCTGTGCTAGGTACTGGGCATACCAGGTGAGTGAGAGGGCCATGGTGCTTGTTCTCATGGAGGAAGCCCAAAGATAAACAAGTAAACAAATAAGCAAAATAAGCTCAACTCGTGATAAAGACTACAAAGAAATTAAATGGGGGGTGGGGGTGGGGGTGGGTGGGTAGATATAATGGCCTACTTAGATACCACAGTGGTGGGGAAGACTTTCTGAGAAGGTGAAATTTGTCCTGAAGGAGAAGGGGAGTTTTGAGCACCTGTGTTCATTCCTGGGCATTTGATCCAATGATCTGAGGATCTCATTTGTCACTGATATCACAGATGATATGATTAACATGAGTATGGTAAAGATTACATCTTGAATGTGTAACGACTGCAAAACAAGTACAAAAGTTATTAGAAAGTGCACTCAGATAAAATAAAATACAGGATGTATGTCAACTGGTGGCATTAACTGTAAAGAAATCCAAGATGTTAGAAAATGTTGTTTGCCAGCATAGTCGTATCAAAGGGAAAGATGCCAGAGTAAATTGTTAGCCTTCCACTCTTCTCTTAGTTATTTAGCAAGGCCACACAGCGTGACTCATTCCAACTAAAATTGAGGTACCTAGTTAAAAGTTTGCAGGGGGCTTTTGCTGTTTTCCACAATCCTGCCTCTTCCCATTTTTATTTTGGTAATTGCATTCTGTTTTCCTCTTAGGGAAACTTCTTTTCCCTGTGATTTGCAATATTAAAATAATAAATCACCATGCCCTACTTGACCTTCCCAAGCTAGGTTAACGCTCTCATGCAAGGACTTTGAATCTTGGGCTGAGTGATCAAGGATATAAAAGTATCATTGGAGTTCATTTCAGCCGCAGCACTGTGATATAATTGTCAATAATTTCTGGTGTGCATAGCTAGAGAGTTGCCCAGGTTTCCATCTTGTTTTTGAGCCTGATCCTCTGTCCAGGCTTTCTGTCAGTTCTGTTAGCCATGCAAGATTCAAGGGATGCTATAATATTAATCCAAAATGAAGTATAATATCACAACATCAGACAAATCCAAGAATGTCCTGCATCAACTAGGTAGTCATTATTTTAGAGTCCCTGTCATTTAAAAATAACTTGAGGACACGGGGAAGGGGAAGGGTAAGCTGGGACAAAGTGAGAGAGTGGCATGGACATATATACACTACCAAATGTAAAACCGATAGCTAGTAGGAAGCAGTCGCATAGCACAGGGAGATCAGCTCTGTGCTTTGTGACCACCTAGAGGGGTGGGATAGGGAGGGTGGGAGGGAGGGAGACGCAAGAGGGAAGAGATATGGGGATATATGTATATGTATAGCTGATTCACTTTATAAAGCAGAAACTAACACACCATTGTAAAGCAATTATACTCAAATAAAGATGTTTAAAAAATAGAATAAAAAAATAATTTAACTAAAGAAAAACGTCTTTAGGAGTATCATAATAATTCTGCATTTAAACAATGATTTAAGAAAATAAAGAGGGAATTTTCCGTAATTATTATTAAAAGATGTAATAACAAGACTTAAGCATTGACATGCATATCAACTTGAGACAAAGACATAATGAGACACAGAAGAGGAATAAAGAAAGAAGGTCTTAAATCCTCAGAAACATGCCTTTAACTCCAAGGAGCAGGGGCTAGAGGTAAGTGGCAGACATGAGCTGTTAGGAAGCACACCACTGATGCCTTCTTACTGCTGAAAACTAGTAGTGATTATCCTCAGTGACAATCAAAGAAGGAGTGGTCTCAGGGATGACTCCTGTCCTAGGCAGTTATGCTGCCAGGGAATCAGAACCAGAGAGGACTTGATCTCAATGTGGGGAGAGATGCCTACCAAGAAGACTTAGCAGCATAGAAATAAAGCCTCCTAAAGTAAATGTCAGGAACCCAACATCCACATGCATTAGGTGAATCTGTTGGTTGGAGGTAGTAAAGAGCAGAATGGATATTATTAGGGTTCATATAAATGAAGGAGAAGACAGACAGAACTAGCTCTCCCACAGCAGGGAGAAAGGACAAAGAGGCTTAAATGAGAACTGATGACAAACACTAAAGATTCATTCAAAAAAACAACCAGCAGAAAACAGAAGAAACAGGAATCAAAAACAAACACATAAAGATCCTTAGCATATATGCACCTAACAACCGAGTGTCAAAATACACGAGGCAAAAGCTGATAGAAATGCAAGAAGAAATAGATGAATCCATAGTTGAAGGTCTCAACACCCTTCTTTCAAAAATAGACAGTTCCAGCAAGCAGAAAATCAGTAAACTCAACACCACCATCAGTCATCTGGATATAATTGACATCTATAGACTACTTAATCCAACGGTAGCAGAGTACACACTCTTCTCAAGCTCACATTGATCATTCACCAAGATTGGGCCATAACACACAGCTTAATGCATTTTTTAAAATAGAAGTGATAGGGCTTCCCTGGTGGCGCAGTGGTTGAGAGTCCGCCTGCCGATGCAGGGGACATGGGTTCGTGCCCCGGTCCGGGAAGATCCCACATGCCGTGGAGCGGCTAGGCCCGTGAGCCATGGCCACTGAGCCTGCGCATCTGGAGCCTGTGCTCCGCAACAGTGAGAGGCCTGCGTACCGCAAGGAAAAAAAAAAAATAGAAATGATATAATGATATAATGATATAATGTCTGCTCTCAGACCACAGTGGACTTAAAATAGAAATCAAAAACAGAAAGATAGCTGGAAAATCCCCAAATACTTGGATGTTAAACAACACATGTATAAATAACACATTATTCAAAGAAGAAATCGCGAGAAATTTTAAAATATTTTGAACAATTCATGAATATTTAAAATATCATGAAAATGATAAAACAGCTTATCAAAATTTGTGAGATGCAGCAAAAGTCCTTAGAGGGAACTGAGGAAAATTTATAGCATTGAATGCATATATTAGAAAAGAAGAAAGATGTAAAATCAATCGTCTAAGTTTCAACCTTAGAAAACTAGAAGAGCAAATTAATACCAAAACAAGCAGAAAAGAAGAAATAATAAAAATTGGAGCAGCAATCAATGAAAATAAAAATAGGAAATCAATATAGAAAATCAATGAAACCAAAAGTTGACTCTTTGAAAAGATCAATAAAATTGATAAGACTCTAGCCAGGCTAACTAAGAAAAAAGAGATAGGATTCAAATGACTAAAACCAGAAATGAAGGAATGGACATCACTATATAATCCCATGGACATTATAAGGATAATCAAGGAATATTATGAACAACTCTATGCCCACAAATTGGATAATCTAGATGAAATGGACAAAATCCTTGAAAGACATAATCTGCTAAAACTCACACAAGAAGAAATAAGCAATCCGATTAGGCCTATATCTACTAAAGAAGTTGAATTAATGATTATTAATCTTCCCAAACAGAAAGTGCCACTGGTAGTTTCTACCAAAAATTTAAGAAAGAAGTTACATCAATTATTTCAGAAGATAGAAGCAGAGGGAATATTTCCTAACTCAGTCTTTGAAGCCAGCATCACACTATTACCAAAACCAGACAAAGACATTAAAAGAAAAGGAAACTACATATCAATACCTCTCATGAACATAGATACAAAAATCCTCAAAAAATGTTATCAAGTCAAATTCAACAATGTTAAAAAATTATACACCACAAAGAAATGGGATTTATTCCAAGTATGCAAAGCTGATTTAATATTTTAAAAATCAGTTATTATAATCCATCACATCAAGAAGAAAAATCACGTGATCACATCAATAGATGTAGAAAAAGTGTTTGACAAAATTCAACACCAATTCATGATAAAATTTCTCATGATAAAACTAGGAATAGAGGGGACTTCCTGAAATTAATAAATAATATCTACAGAAATCTACAGCTAACATCATACATCATGGTGAGAAATTTGGAGCTTTCCTGCTAAGATCGGGAACAAAGTAAGGATGTCTCCTCTCTCCACTCCTTTTCAAAATTGTACTGGGATTGCTAACCAATGCAATGAGACCAGAAAAGGAAATAAAAGGCATACATACTGGGAAGGAAGAAATAGAACTGTCTTTGTTCACAGAAGACATGATTGTCTATATAGAAAATCCTAAATAATTGCCAAATTGAAAAGAAAGAAAGAAAGAAGGAAAGAAAGAAAGAAAGAAAGAAAGAAGGAAAGAAAGAAAGAAAGAAAGAAAGAATAAAAAACCTCCTGGAACTCATAAACAGTTATAACAGATAGCAGGATCAAAGGTTAATATACAGTCAATTGCATCCCTATATAGCAGCAAAGAACAAGTGGAATTTGACATTAGAAACACATTACCTTTTACAATACCACCAAAAAAAAGAAAAGAAATACTTAAGTAAGAAAATATGTATAAGATCTATATGAGGAAAACTTAAAAAACTGTGATAAAAATATCAAAGAAGAAATTTAAAAATTGGAAAGATATTCCATTTTCATGAATAGGAACTCAATATTGTCAAGATGTCAGTTCTTCCCAACTCGATCTATAGATTTAATACAATCCCAATCAAAATCTCAGTAACATTTTGTAGCTATTGACAAAGTGATTCTAAAGTTTATACAGAAAAACAAAACCGAAAATAATCAACACGATATTGAAGGAGAACAAAGTCAGAGGATTGACACTATTTGCCTTCAAGACTTAAAAGCTACAGTAATCAAGAAAGTGTGGAATTGGCAAAAGCAGAGACAAATAGATTGATGGAACAGAATAAAGAGCCCAGAAACAGACCCAAATAAATATTGTCAATTGATGTTTGACAAAGGAGCTAAAACAATACATTGGAGCAAAAACAGTCTTTTCAAAAACTGTTGCTTGAAAAGTAGACATTAACAAGCAAAAAATAAATCTGTTCATAGACCTCACCCCTTCACAAAAAAAGAAAACCCAAATGGATCACAAACCTAAATGTAAATGCAAAACTATAAACCTCCTGGAAGACAACATAGGAGAAAATATAGATAACGTTAGGTATCGCAATGACTCTTTAGATACAGCACTAAAGTCAGGACCCATGAAGGCAATAATCGATAAGCTGGACTTTTTATTAAAATTTAAGAAAATATTTTCTGTGAAAGACATTGTGAAGAGAATGATGAGACAAGCCACAGACTGGGAGAAAATATTTGCAAGATACATATCCAAAATATATAATAACTCTTAAACAGTAATAAAACAAATAACCCAACTAAAAAATAGACCAAAGACCATAACAGACACTTCACCAAAGAAGATATACAAACAACAAGTATATGAAAAGATGTTCCACATCATATGTCTTCAGAAAATGCAAGTTAAAATAACAATAAGATACCACTATACACCTGTTAGAATGGCCAAGATCTAGAACTCTGACAACACCAGTTGTTGGTGAAAAATGGAGGAACAGAACTCTCGTTCATTGCTGGTGGGAATGCAAAGCGGTGCAGTCACTTTGGACGACAGTTTGCCGGTTTCTTACAAAACTAAACGTACTCTTACCATACCATCCAGCAATCATATTCCTTGGTATTTACTCAAAGGAGCTGAAAAACATATCCACACAAAAACCTGCATATGGATGATTACAGTAGCTTTATTCATAATTGTCAAAACTTGGAAGGAACCAAGATGTCCTTCGGTAAATGAACGGATGAATAAACTGTGTTATTCCCAGACAGTGGAATACAACTCAGTGCTAAAAAAATATGAGCTGTCAAGTCATAAAAAGACATGGAGGAATCATAAGTATATATAGTAAGTGAAAGAAGCCAATCTGAAAAGGTTACATACGATATGATTCAAACTATACGACATTCTGGAAAAGGCAAAACTATGGAGACAATAAAAATATTAGTGGTTTCCAGGGGATGAAGGTATGGAGGAATAATTAGAGCACAGAGGATTTTTAGGGCAGCGATATTACTCTGTATGATAGTATAATGGTAGATACATGTCCAAATTTTTCTAAACTCATAGAATGATAAAAAGAAAGAGAGAGAGAGTTTCTTGAGGTTGAATGCAGCGCCTATATCTTCCACAAAAGGAAAACAAAGGACTGTTACTTTATTTTTGATGGTGAAATCTTAATATAGGTGTGTCTATATTTAATTTAAATATATATGTTTAACTATATATTAAATTTAAATTTATGCTAAGGAGTAAAAAAGAAACATCCTTCAAAATAAAAGACCAATATTCTTAAAATTGTCAAAGCCACAAAAGGAAAGGAAGACAAAGGAACTGTCCCAGCCTCTAGGAGACTAAGGAGAAATGACACTAAATGCAGTGTGGAACCCTGTATTGGATCTTGGACCAGAAAAAGAGTTGTAGTAGGGCAAGTTGAAAAATTCCTATCCAAATCCCAACAAGACTTTTTTTGTAGATATAGATAATATTATTCTAAACTTTTTATAGAAAGGAAAAGGGGATGAAATAACTAAATAATTTTGAAAAAGAAAAAAAGTAGGAGGAATCAGACTTACAAATTTCAAGACTTGCTATATAACTAGAATAATCAAGACTACATGGTATTGACAAAATGATGGACACACAGATCAATAGTACAGAATAGAGGACTGAGAAGTAGACCCACGCAAATATTTCCAACAGACTTTTGACAAAGTTGCAAAAGCAATTCAATGGAGAAAGGATAAATTTCTGAACAAGTGTTCTGGAGCAATAGGACATCCATAGGTTACAAATTGAACTTACACTTCATACCTAATACAAAAAATAACTCAGAATGAGTCACTGATTTAAATGTAAAATGTAAAACCATAAAACTTTTATTTAAAAAATGGATAAAATTTTCATGATCTAGTGCTAGGCAAAGAGTTCTTAGAATTAACATCAAAAGCATGATCCATAAGGGGAAAATTTGATAAATCAGACTTTATCAACATTAAACAAATTTTTCCCTGTGAAAAACCTTATTAAGATGGTGAAAAAGACAAGCCAGAGAGAGAGAGAAAATATTTGCAAACCATACATATGAGAAAAGGCTAGTTTCTAAAATTCTCAAAAAAATAATACCCACAAAAAACGGTTCAATTAGAAAATGGGAAAAAGACATGAAGGGACATTCCACTGAAGAAGATGTACAGACGGCAAATAAGCACATGAAAAGACATTCAGCTTCGTTAGCCATTAGGGAAATTCAAATTAAAATCACAATGAAGTATCACTAAACATCTATCAGAATGGATCAGATAAAAAATAATGGCAACATCAAATTCTGGAAAGGATGTACAGAAATTAGATCACTCATACATTGCTGATAAGATTGCAAAATGATACAGCCACTCTGAAAAATAGTCTGACAATTTCTTAATAAACTAAACATACAACTACCTTACAACCCAGTGATTATACCTCTGGGCATTTAGCCAAGAGAAGTGAAATCTGTGTTCACACAAAAACCTGTTCTCAAATGTGTATAACATCTTTATTCTTAATAGCCAAAAACTGGGCCAGTCTTTGATCCAACTGTAGAACTAAGAGGAATATGCACTCAGCACCTAAGTAAACAAATGTTGGGGCTAAGAACAATTACCCTCTCTGCAGTAAGCTCCAAGATGGGATAAGCCTCATATACAACAATCAGTAAATTAACAACAACAACAAAAAGAGTACAAAAAAAAAAAATTCCAGTAAAAGGAAAAGTGGAATTCGTGCTAAAGACGTAAGAGAAAAAACTCTGAATATGATTTCTTATTGGAACCAGAACGAAGGAAGGGATGGGGAAGTTTTACTTCCTTACATCATTGAAAAACCTTGACTTCTGTGGGAAAACAGGTAGTCTTATGGACAAACTAAGATTTAAAAGCAATCAAGTGTATAAAAAATGAACTGGGGACTTCCCTGGCGGTCCAGTGGTAACGACTTTGCCTTCCAATGCAAGGGGGTACGGTTTCGGTCCCTGGTCAGGGGAGCTAGGATCCCACATGCCTCGGGGCCAAAAAAACAAAACATTAAACAGAAGCAATACTGTAACAAATTCAATAAAGACTTAAAAATGGTTCACATCCAAAAAATCTTTAACAAAAAATGAGCTGGATCCTATAAGGAATTAATACCAGAAAAGTAAATATGTAACGGTAAGCTGTGAATGCATCATTGGTGCTGATAATATAATTTATACTGAAGAAAATGTAATCACTGATACTGAAGACAACTTCAACTGTTTTCTCAGAATGCAAAAAAGAAAGGACAAAGCAATGAAAATGGTAAGATCCCAAATGGAGGACAAAACAAGCGAAAGTAACAGAGACCAACAAAAATCGTAGATTCAATATAGAATTATAGGTGTCATTTAGGAAGAAACTAGGACATTGTAACAGAAGCAATAACACAAAATTAGATAAAATTCACCAAGAAAAATAACCCCCCCAAATTCCAATTCTGTTATATACAAAATACTGAACATGTACCAGACCAAATTGAGGAAAATAGATGCATCCCCAAATATATACTAGCAGAATATTTGAATAAGATGGCTTTGTTTTAAAAATCTCTCAGGAGCTTCCAGGCAGAAATTATAGGTTTCTAAAACAGAACCAACTTCACTAGAAGACAAGACTGCAACAGCTGCAGAATTTTGAAGAAGAAAGGTTGTGTCGGAAGAATTTTATACATAGCCAAATTTCTTTTTATATGTGAAGGCAACAGAAAAATAGTCTTAGATATGTCAGGGTTTACCTTGAAAAAAATTTCTTCAAGACATGCTCCACAGACAAAGAAATAAATTAAAAAATATGAAAACCCAAGAGAAGGAACCTGTTGCAATGGGAAGACTGGGTGCCTGTCCTGTGAGAAAGCCAAGAGGCCCACACTTGACTCATCAGAAAAGTCTGTAGGAGAAAATCACCCCAAAACCCACAACCTATTTCACTAAAAAATGGTGAGGATACATCAACCACAGCCTAGAGATAGGGCTGCAACATAGATAATTTTATTGCAAATTATTATTTTTCATTATTATATATCATCATTTTGTTGAGCAAAACAATAGTCCTTAAATAAAAACCCTCCCTCAGATTCAGAGGTTAATTAAATGTAACTATAAAAATGTCAAAAGCAAAATCTAGTCCTGTACACTGGAATGAAATTTAACAAAATGTTAATTTAGTGTTATATATATATGTTTTTTTTTTGTTTTTTTTTTTTGCGCTATGCGGGCCCCTCACTGCTGCGGCCTCTCCCGTTGCGGAGCACAGGCTCTGGACGCGCAGGCCCAGCGGCCACGGCTCACGGGCCCAGCTGCTCCACGGCACGTGGGATGCTCCCGGACCGGGGCACGAACCTGTGTCCCCCGCATCGGCAGGCGGACTCCCAACCATTGCGCCACCAGGGAAGCCCTAATTTAGTTATATTTAAGCAACAGAAATAAAAATACATAACATTGTTTTCTGAATATTGCATATCTATTAGACTGTATAGAAAAATCGAGAAATATAGATAAGCATACAAAAAGAAATTATAATCTAACAAGAACTTCAACCTCCAAAGATCATCAGTTTCAACTTGGAAATACTCTTCCAGATGTTTGCCTGTGTGTATAAATATTCAAAAATAAATATTTTAAATAGTATAAATATATATGTATAAAACTTACATTTGTCCCTTAACAATGTGAACAACTTTATATATCAATTCATATTCTTCTATAATATCAACTTTGTAATAGAATATTATTACATTGTGTATCTATAACATAATTGCTTAGCTTAAACCTACGTTTTTCCCCAATTTACACCATATAAATAATATAGCAATAATAAATAACTTTGCTACACAGTACTTATCTCTGAAATAGACCCTAATATACACTGATAAGAACTTCATATACCGTAAAGAAAGGTCATCATAAATCACTGAGGAAGCAATTATATTTTACAAATGTGTGAAAAAAAATAGCTATGGGGGGGAGGATCCTGAAGATTATCAATCAATTCTATAGATCAAACATATTTCAATATTTCAGACACTTTTAATAATTAGAAATAGGATGACAGATAGGTAGGTAAAGAGATAGAAAGATAGATAGAAATCAGCAGGTATTACAGCCAAATATTTATGTACTCTCTGGATAAGAAATGTATTTTCACACATGTAAAAACTGGTAAATGTCACAAAAATGTACTCATTAATTTGACATAAATTTTTAAAAATCTGATGGCTTAAATTTTTAACAAAAAATTAAAAGGAAACAATAAGTACAGTACCATTTACAGCATCTGATTAATTGTCCTCATGTATAAAGGACATTTAAAAATCAGTAAAAATATAAAAGTTTTCAGGTTTCCATAGAATAATAGTGGCTGCTTAAATTTTGATATTTCTATCACATTCTTAAAAAAAGAAACCAATATTGAGAACAAACAAAATCATGCAGTGTCCACTTCAATAGCATGACTAGGAGACGGAGAGCAACCACACATTCCAGTTAACATGTAAGTCGGGAAATCTGCAAACAGCACAGGCTGCTTCACAGTCCACATCTGAGTGCCCAGAGATTGCACAGAAGAGTAAAGAAGACATTACACATATCAAGTAGGAATCTCCAGGAAGGAGATGGTCACATCGCAAATAGGTGTGAGATCTGGTGGCCCTGGGCTCAGGCAAAGGGGCAATTGTAATGAAGGACCTTGGAAAATCCATGGGAATAGGTGGAGCAAACAAGGAAAAATGTTGGCAATTACTGAATCTAGGTAATGGGTATATAACTGATCGTTGTCTTTTCTTTGAGCTTTTCTCTGTTTGTAATTTTTCATAATAAAAAGGGGGGAAAATCACTAAGAAAACCAATACCAAAAATTCTGAGAAGTAATTAATAAAAATAGAAATAAGGTCATTTGAAATAATTTTTCAATCTCTATATGAATCCAAAAAATGTGAGTTAGAGGGAGTGGCCAAGATTGTGGAGTAGTAAGACCCTGAGCTCACCTCCTCCCATGGGCACACCAAAATTACAACTATTTACAGAGCCGCTATCGATGAGAACATCCTGAAAACTAGTAGAAAGGATTTTCTACAACTAAAGATATGAAGAAGGAACCACAACAAGACAAGTAGGAGGGGTAGAGATGTGGCAGTCAAGATCCACACCCCCAGGTATTCGACCCACAAATGGGAAAAAAATCATGATTGCAGAGGTTCTTCCCAAGGAATGAGGGGTCTAAGCCTCACATCGAAATCTCCAGCCTGGGGGTCCTGCACCAGGAAGAAGAACCCCCAGAACATATGGCTTTGAAGACCAGTGGAGCTTGGGTATGGGATCGCTGGAGCACTGTAGGAAACAGAGACTACACTTTTTTTTTTTTTAACATCTTTATTGGGGTATAATTGCTTTACAATGGTGTGTTAGTTTCTGCTTTATAACAAAGTGAATCAGTTATACATATACATATGTTCCCATATGTCTTCCCTCTTGCATCTCCCTCCCTATCCCACCCCTCCAGGCTGTCACAAAGCACCGAGCCAATATCCCTGTGCCATGCGGCTGCTTCCCACTGGCTATCTACCTTACGTTTGTTAGTGTGTATATGTCCATGACTCTCTTGCCCTGTCACAGCTCACCCTTCCCCCTCCCCATATCCTCAAGTCCGTTCTCCAGTAGGTCTGCATCTTTATTCCTGTCTTACCCCTAGGTTCTTCATGACATTTTTTTTTCTTAAATTCCATATATATGTGTTAGCATACGGTATTTGTCTTTTTCTTTCTAACTTACTTCACTCTGTATGACAGACTCTAGGTCTATCCACCTCATTACAAATAGCTCAATTTCGTTTCTTTTTAAGGCTGAGTAATATTCCATTGTATATATGTGCCACATCTTCTTTATCCATTCATCTGTTGATGGACACTTAGGTTACTTCCATGTCCTGGCTATTGTAAATAGAGCTGCAATGAACATTTTGGTACATGACTCTTTTTGAATTTTGGTTTTCTCAGGGTATATGCCCAGTAGTAGGATTGCTGGGTCATATGGTAGTTCTATTTGTAGTTTTTTAAGGAACCTCCATACTGTTCTCCATAGTGGCTGAACCAATTCACATTCCCACCAGCAGTGCAAGAGTGTTCCCTTTTCTCCACACCCTCTCCAGCATTTATTGTTTGTAGATTTTTTGATGATGGCCATTCTGACTGGTGTGAGATGATATCTCATTGTAGTTTTGATTTGCATTTCTCTAATGATTAATGATGTTGAGCATTCTTTCATGTGTTTGTTGGCAGTCTGTATATCTTCTTTGGAGAAATGTCTATTTAGGTCTTCTGCCCATTTTTGGATTGGGTGGTTTGTTTTTTTGTTATTGAGCTGCATGAGCTGCTTGTAAATTTTGGAGATTAATCCTTTGTCAGTTGCTTCATTTGCAAATATTTTCTCCCATTCTGAGGGTTGTCTTTTGGTCTTGTTTACGGTTTCCTTTGCTGTGCAAAAGCTTTGAAGTTTCATTAGGTCCCATTTGTTTATTTTTGTTTTTATTTCCATTACTCTAGGAGGTGGGTCAGAAAGGATCTTGCTGTGATTTATGTCATAGAGTGTTCTGCCTATGTTTTTCTCTAAGAGTTTTATAGTGTCTGGCCTTACATTTAGGTCTTTAATCCATTTTGAGCTTATTTTTGTGTATGGTGTTAGGGAGTGATCTAATCTCATTCTTTTACATGTAGCTGTCCAGTTTTCTCAGCACCACTTATTGAAGAGGCTGTCCTTTCTCCACTGTACATTCCTGCCACCTTTATCAAAGATAAGGTGTCCATATGTGCGTGGGTTTATCTCTGGGCTTTCTATCCTGTTCCATTGATCTATCTTTCTGTTTTTGTGCCAGTACCATACTGTCTTGATTACAGTAGCTTTGTAGTATAGTCTGAAGTCAGGGAGCCTGATTCCTCCAGCTCCTTTTTTCGTTCTCAAGATTGCTTTGGCTATTCGGGGTCTTTTGTGTTTCCATACAAATTGCGAAATTTTTTGTTCTAGTTCTGTGAAAAATGCCAGTGGTAGTTTGATAGGGATTGCATTGAATCTATAGATTGCTTTGGGTAGTAGAGTCATTTTCACAATGTTGATTCTTCCAATCCAAGAACGTGGTATATCTCTCCATCTATTTGTATCATCTTTAATTTCTTTCATCAGTGTCTTATAATTTTCTGCATACAGGTCTTTTGTCTCCTTAGGTAGGTTTATTCCTAGATATTTTGAGACCACACTCTTAAAGGATGAATACAGAATTTTATATTTTTCATTTGCTTTGTTGTATAGATTCCACATATAAGAGAAATCATATGGTATTTGTCTTTTTTACTTGTCTAATTTACTAACTCTAGTCCTTAAAAAGAAATCCTTGCTCTGGGAGAAGAAATAGTTAAACAAATGTGCTGCCTTTTGGTCCCAACCTGGGGTAGGTACACAATGGAAGTACCCTGGGTAAGAGGTCCTGTGTGGTGGGGCAGGCAGGCCTGGAGGAGAAGATGCTTCCAGGGGCATGGGCACTGTCTCCCAGTACCCCATTGGAAAGCTGAGAAAGAAGAATTTCAAATCCAAATGAATTTGCCACTTAAGGCAAATATACAGCTGGTCTTCCTACCTCTTCCTCCTCCTCGTCTTCAAAAACCTATTTTGCATGGCTCCTTTGTTCCCAGAAGCACCCTAATGCTGGCAAAGGCTAACAAGAAACATGAATTCTTGGGCAAAAATAATGACTCTGGGTCCACTGTTGGTGAGTTGTTGGTTGCTGATAAAGGATATTTATGCTGTGAATCTTATTTTGACACTGTTTTGGCAACTACTATCCATATTAGCTGTGGTTCTGAGACGATCGATTCCTTTACATCCAACTGAGAGTTAACTTTAAACACCAAAACATTTGACTTTTAACCATTTGGGACTGGACTTTTCCCAAAGTGGAAGTCAAGCTAACTGCATTATTTTCTCCCTTAAGCCAAGTTTCCTGAGCATAGCTTTCCATTTTCCTGATGTCTTGACTCACAGTGCTTCTTCAGATATATGTCTCTATATTCCATAGCTGTAAGCTGTTCTCATGTTTGAGTTCCTGATTTTTGTAGATTTTCTTCCTCCTCTGTGCTCAGGTTATCAGCGAATATGCCTCACCATCAGTGCGCCTGCCTCTAAAGGCAATTTCCCTATCTCTACCAGCCTTTCAGACATCAAAGAATCAGAGCAAGTGAAGACCCTAGATATCCTCTCATCCTGTGTCCCACTTTCCTCCCACTTAAAGGGGGTGATTAAAAATAGCTTTTGTCCCGAATGTCCAAGAGCATTTGAATCCTGTCTTTGGTGAGTCACTGCCCTTGAGGTCCCCTGAGTAATAGACGGAAATCAAGTCCTGGTCCTTTTATTGCTATCCGTTGCAACTTTAGTTCAAAGAAATAGCCTTTTCCTGACTAACAGTATGGGCATGCATGGGAGGGAAGCTGTCTCATTAAGCCATGCGCACCCCTGCTCCTCCAAAAGTAGGAGGAAAACTGATCTCAAAAGCCGGGCCCTATTTCTAGTGGATTGACTCATCGAGCACCAGAAGGTCATGAGTAGCTAATTGTTTCTTTTCTCTCCTACACCTGGATGGCCTGAGTAGGAGCCTTGACCTGGTACCCACTACCTTAGAATACCCCCAGGGCCGTGTCCTTCCTGAGCTCTCTTCTCTGACGTTCCAACCTTGTCATGTACTTCTGCCATGCTGAAGTGCAGGCAAGTTCAGTACTTTCTCTTGCTGTCTATCTCTCTCTACATCCATCTCCTCTAGAACTTTGTTGGGAGTGAAGGAGCATCAGGTTGTGTTGAATCAGGTAAGATACTGTTTTCAAATGGGGAAATGGAAGACTGCATTGAATCTCTAGTCTAAGCCACATAGCCCAGCCTCACCTACCAGAATTTAGCATCAGTGTTTAGGTTTCAAAGTATAAATAAAAGAGGTTTACTCAACTTTCCTTTGCCTAGTTCCTTGTGCTTGTAAATGCCACGTGGTCTTTCTGGGTATCTTTTCAAGTAAGATTTTGGCACCTTCTAATAGTTCTGCTAGCCTACCATCACGTCACACATCAGGTATGGTTGTTTAAAATCCAAACAAGAGGTAGTTTTAGCGGGTCCAGTGGGTATATTGAGTAGCTACATGGAGGAAAGATACAGTTTCCTTCCTGGGAAATGTCCCTAGTGTTTAGAACTAGAACTCCAAGAACCTCTGAGACCTGCAGGACAACCTCCTATGTGCAGCCGACAGGATCCAGTATTAACAGATAGAAAGTTTATATTGAGAGTGAGGACAGTCTTTTCAAGATCTTTAAATTCCACGGACAACAAATTTCTATAAGAGAAAGACATTCTCACAATAAAATGATCAGAAGTTTAGCGTATGAAATTTTTGGCCTTTAGGTTTTTGTTGCGAAATTTACTGCCCTACATAGAGTTCTCCTTTCTTTTCAGGTCCAGAAAGGAGCCCATTAGGCTTGTCCCCAGCCTCCCTAGGGCAGCCACATCCTGGGCTGGCAAGTTTGTTCTCTGGCAAAAATTAGAAATAATGATAATGTCCATTGTATATACTGCTACTACCCAAGACGGTTTGAACCCACTTTTAAGAGGGAGCTTGCACTATGTATCAAAAGTCCTAAAATGTGCAAACTCTTTGAGCCAATAATTGCACGGGTAAGGGTTTGGTGTTGATTTTAAGAAAAAATATAGGTGTATTTTCAGATGTATTTATAAGCATTTCCCACATAGCATTATTTATAAGACTGAAGAATAGAACAACCTAAATTTTCATCAGTAAGTAAATAGTGAAATAATGATGAATCCATAAAATGAAATATTATAATCTATTTTAAATGACTATCTAAAAGATTATTTATATGAACACTAAAAATATTCAAGATAGTTTGTCAGATGAAAAGGTTGGTTACAAAACAATGTATAGTGTGGTCCATATGCTCTCATATTTTTTTATATATACAGAAAAAAAAATATGGAAGAACATTCACCAGTGTTAATAGAATTTATCTCCCGAAGATATTTTTAAAATTTTCTGTTTGCTTATCTGGAAATTCCACAGGTGCTCTCATGAATGTGTATTGCATCAAAAACAAGAAAAAAATTTCATTTAGTTGTTTTTGTCTTAAAAGAAATTAAAAACAACATTGATAAGCTTCATTGGGACCTACCACGAATATGCTGCCAGCAGACAATAAAGGGGTTGTGGTGAGGGCCGTGGGAAAGCTCTTTTAAAGACCCTCTTATTTCTTGTCAAACTGCCGTCAGTTTCCCCTTCCTTCCTTCTTTGAGACTGCCTGGGGAGTTCTACAGAATCTAAATTGGTTCTGAGATCAGGATGTTTGCACAAGTGAGAGTGACCTCTAGGGGAGAGATGCTGTTGGTGGAAAAAGAAACAAACAAAAGCACAAAGCAAAAGAACATTCAGTGCCAAATGCCAGAGCGTCTAATAATGAGTACATTTACAATGCTACCAAAGCTCAAAAACATGTAATGGTAACTACCTGAGAGACATGTTGATGAGATAAGTCAGACATAGATGATTCATGGATAAGTAGAATTATCTAACAGTTTATAAGGCTTAATGACTTTAGAAGGCAGTTCACATGGTGCTGGGCCCCGTCTCACGCCCCCTCCACGTGTGAAGCAGGGACGTGCGGCAAGCTCACACACTGATTCTGCTGGTGATACATTCTCAAGTCCTCAAATTGTTGTGATCATGCTTAGAAGTGGTAGTAACTCCTGACACTACAAATCCGCCCCCAGGGGACAGATGTTCCCCATGCACACGAGCAACCTAATTTGAGGATTGAGGAGGAACACTGAGAATCACACTTCCCAGACGTCAATCTTTAAAACAACCAGACAATCCCTGCCCTCACCAATCTCCACCCCAGGCTGGGAAGAAGCAGCAAATGGGCCCTACTCCACGCTAAGCACCTGTGTTCATAACCAGGCCAATCAGAATAGACTTTGAGGGACAGCAGATTTTGGTTTAGTCCCCTGAGAAATAAAGAGGAAAGAGAACTGTCTCTGTACTGGAAATCTATGCAGAAGTTATTTTTCTCCCAATTCATGTTTGTAGCCAAGGCAAAGGTAAAGTAAATGGGGAAATACAGGGTTTGAATAGAACCCAAGAATCCAAAACTTTTGGGTGATAGGGATTGGAACAAAGATGCTTCTGTTGAAGGGATTTAGACACTATATCTCACTCCCAAACATGCAGACACACATCACATATCTGTTTGCATTTATTGATTTTTTTAGGGCCTGAGAGAGGTACCCAGGGGGAGCTAAGAAAAAAGGCCAGGAACCCTATGAACATTGAAGCTCAGGCTATAGAGAAATACATGAGAGATAGGAAGGGGAGTAGGGAATGGGGAGATGGCAAGTCCTAACAGATGCTAGGAGGGGAAACGGGCAGACAGCAGTCCTGGAAACAACACACCATAAGTAAAGGGGAAATTTACCCACTGAGTCATAGGCAGCACAACTGTCTGAGCAAAGTCTGGGAGGAGGATTTGAACATAGCCTGTGGCCAGGCATGTGCTGGAACTCATCCAGTGCCAGCTTCCCTGGCTGCATCAGCAACCCCAGGGTACCTGGCTCTGTGTAGGTGAATAAAAAGTACGGCAATGCTGGACACTTGGGGAGCTTCATGAAGGGACACATCTTGTGTAAGAATAAAAATAGGGAGGAAACTTTGTCCTTTTCATTTGGAAAGGGAGGGTCATTCTTTCATAGCACCGTAAGGATCAAAATAACAGTAATGAATTCCCTTAATAACGTGTGCCAAGATATGGCTGCAGGAGGGGGACTGAAGTGAACTGGCATCAAGACCAGAGACAGTGACCGAAGCAATAGCCACTCCTACAAAATTCTGCTTAGAGAGATAGCCCCCAAGCTCCTGGCAGAAAGAGGTGAGCAACAGACATGGACAGGCAAGCCTGAGGATTCTTAAAATATCTGGGATGGAAAATCTGGAAACAATTGCAACATGAATGGGTGATTAGAGGGATTAAGGGCATCCTATCTGAGGTTATGAATACATTATGTCACTTAAACCCAGGGTGGTGAAACAAGACATATACCAGTTATGCTAGAGAGATCATCTCAGTTCATGTCCCTAGTTGATGGGGCATGTTCCTAGAGTTAAAAATTATCCCCCCTGTGTCCTCATTATTTTCTTCAGATTATAATTGTAAAAACACTGAATGAGTGGTAACAATGAAAAGAATGGAGAAAATCGGAGCAGTTTATGGTAAGACTTGTATGGGATCAAATATAGTCATAAATTCTTTGATGATCCTCCCACCAAATGGTGGGGTCTATTTAGCTTCTCCTGGAACGGAGTTAACCTGTGAGTTCTTGGACCAAAACTGCACAGCTGACCTAATGCTATGACAGTCTGGACCTCTCCTCAAACAAAGGCTAGCAACTGCCTCCTAAATCTTTGAGAGTCTTGAATGGCTGTGTAAGAAATCCAACTACCCTACTGGAGATATCTCATGGAGGGCCCTGAAACTATATGGAGAGGGAGAGAGGCAGAGGTGAGCTCAGCTTGCAAGCCATTCCCATCAAGACACTGGTTATAAGAATGAAGTCTCTTGTCTCCTCCTGACCAGACCAGCCGTCAGCTGAATTTCACTGAATCATTCCAGTCTATGCCACGTGAAACAGAATTCGTTGGGATTCTTGACCCACGAAATTGTGAACTATAGTAAAAAGGGATGTTATTTTAAACCACTAAGTTTTGGGGTTTGTTAAATAGCAGTAGATAATTAGAACAATAGTATAGGTTTCAAATTCTACAGTTTTTCCCAAGACCCTCTTCTTGCCCCCCAGCCTACTGGGTTTGCGTGTGTGTGTGTGTGTGTGTGTGTGTGTGTGTGTGTGTGTGTGTTCATTGTGTAGATTCCCCCAAGAGAATATAGGCTTTGTTTCCTGGAGAATGCTATAGATATGTCACCAGGAAGCACAGGAGGAACTCCATCAGTGGTAGAGAAAGAAAGCCCCTTAGTAGGGTTGCTTTATTCTCTTTCTCCCCTTAGACGATTCCCTGAGATCTGCTTCAGTCTGCTCTCACCATTTTCTTTTTTTAAAAATTTTTATTAAATTAAATTAACAATGTTATGTTAGTTTCAGGTGTACAGAAAATAATTTGAAAAGGAATAGATACATGTATATATATAACTGAATCACTTTGCTGTATACCTGAAACTCACACAACATTGCTCTCACCATTTTCATACAGGATGACCCTATCTTGGTTTCTCACTGAGAAGCCCCTCAGTTCGTAGTTCAGAGAATTGCCTTAACCAGTTAGAGGAGGTAATCCTATGTAATGAGACTGAATAGCTGAGTTCAATAAACCCCAAACTTCCGTATTCTTTCCTGTGCTTATTATGGCACTTTTTGTTGTGTTGAAAATAACTAACACCTATGTAGGTCACTTTCTGAGTTATAAAATGGAAATAATATCTACCTTCCAAGTACATCAGAGTTATTGTGGGATTCATTTATTTTATTTTGCCTTTCGTGGCTTATTTTATTTATAAATTTTTATTGGAGTATAGTTGCCTTACAGTGTTGTGTTACTTTCTGCTGTACAGCAAAGTGAATCAGTTATACGTATACATATATCCCCTCTTTTTTTAGATTTCCTTCCCGTTTAGGTCACCACAGACCATTGTGTAGAGTTCCCTTTGCTATACAGTAGGTTCTCATTAGTTATCTATTTTATACATAGTAGTGTATATATGTCAATGCCGATCTCCCAATTCATCCCAACCCTCCCTTTCCCCCCTTGGCATCCATAAGTTTCTTCTCTACATCTGTGTCTCTATTTCTGCTTTGCAAATAAGTTCATCTGTACCATTTTTCTAGATTTGACGTGTAAGCGGTATTATATGATATTTGTTTTTCTCTTTTTGACTTACTTCATTCTGTATGACAGTCTCTAGGTCTATCCACATCTCTGCAAATGGCACTATCTAATTCCTTTTTATGGCTGAGTAATATTCCATTGTATATTTGTACCACATCTTCTTTATCTATTCCTCTGTTGATGGACTTTTAGGTTGCTTCCATGTCCTGGCTATTGTAAATAGTGCTGCAGTGAATGTTGGGGTGCATAAAAATATGGTATTCTTCACGAATTTGTGTGTCATCCTTGCACAGGGGCCATGCTAATCTTCTCTGTATCATTCCAATTTTAGTATATATGCCGCTGAAGCAAGCACTATTGTGAGATATAAATGAGATGATGTGGGTGGAAGTTCTTTGTAAACTTTAAAATGTTGTACCCTTGCGAAGTTATCATTATCATTACTATTAAGGAATTAGTAAGTTACAGATAGTGTTGGAACACGTGGGCTTAGCATTGTGTGATCTTAGGCAATTCACTTAACATCTCAGCCATTTTCTCATCCCTAAAATAAAAAGTGTTTACTACATAATATCTGAGGTTGAGAACCTGTGTTGGCACAGGCAAATTAGTGCATAATGTTCAAAGACAACTGTGGCTCCATCCTTGCTGACCAGGAATTTATAAGGCAGTTGTTACGATAACTCATGCTAAAACGATAATAATAATTCAAGTTAAACTTTTTTATTGAACTATAGTTGATTTACAATATTGTGTAAGTTTCAGGTGTACAGCAAAGTCAGTCAGTTTCATATAAATATATAATATATATATATATTCTTTTTCAGATTCTTTTCCTTTATAGGTCATTATAAGATATTGAATACAGTGTCCTATGCTATACCAAGTTAACCTTTTAAACACAAAAGTTCCCTGGGACCAAAATGTCCCCGACAGGTGATTTTCCAGATACTAGTATAATGTGCTGGTATCTTCTATTTATCCCTCCAGACCCAATCTCTGCCCTTGTTGGCTGACCTATATGGAGTACATCAATGTGCTCTCTTGTTTCAGGGCTTCTGATTGGTTTATCAATCAGAACCAGTTTATCAATCAGAACCGGATAAACCAGTCCAGAGGTTTATCAGGAGATGGGGAGAGAGAGAAAAAAGAGGTCAGGGTATTTATTCAACCTGCTTTCTCCCTATGGGTTCATCTGAAGATATCTCTTCCTTGACCCAAGGACACATTGTCTTTCAAGACTGCCCTCTCCACATGACTCTATCCTTCCAAGTTCCATAAACTACTCTCTCTCTCCTTGACCCTTTCTCCTGGGGATGAAAGCAGCTCAGCTTTAACTAACCCTGGAATACTTCACAATCCCTTGTAGGGTAGGCAGCCTCCAATATGGCCCCCTGTGGTCCTATTTCCTAGTCTCACAACCTTGTATAATCCCCTCCTCTTGAATGTGGGCTAGACTTATTGATTCACTTCTCTGTGATTGAGTTCTTCCCTTTCTGACTGAGAATTTCTTTATTTAGGGAGATTCAAGTCCACAACCCATTATCCACAATTCTGAAATCCTCAAAGCTCTGAAAGCCAAAAGTGGTAAATTGAGGGCAAATCTGACCTGAAATAACATGAAGCTATTTATAATCTTTATTTATGCTTCTTAGTGTGAGGTTCATAGTTTCACTGCACAAATGCTGATGCTTTCCACAACATGTTACACTGAAGGTATTATATTTAGAACATACGGTATATGCATTGTATTACAACAAACTATGTGAATTCCAAAGCAAATCTGGCCCCAAGGGTTTCAGATTTATTATAACCCAATATTCAAGCTTGGAGACTGTTCTGTCTCTTTAAGATGACTTTGCACTTCTCTGCCTTGATCCTTTATGTGTTGGTTTTAAGGTTTAAGTCTCAGAGAATCATTTTATTTACCTTGATTGCCAGTTGTGGGGAACTCTTCCCTGTAAACTCCATAATTGACAGTTGTGGGTGAATAGTAGATCTGAGTAAAAGGGGAGGTGGGTGTTAGTATGGAGAAGGAGGGGGAGGAAAGTCTTCATGAGGGTCGGTGAGTTTTCAAGGATAAAGAAAACTCTTTCCTTAAGGTGACACTAGGGTTCTAGACAAAAATAACAGCACAGAGGTGTGAGGCAACCCAGGGTGCATAGACTGCTGAAAACAGCTGACTTATCATAGGGGTTGGGATGAAATGGGATAAGGGCTGTATAGGAGCTGACCCTGGGAGAGTAATACAGGGGAGTCAAGGGTTTCTCACAGCAGAGAGAATTATAATATAGAAAGCCATGCAGCCAACAGTGCAAAGAGAATAGATTGGAGGGAGAGGAGGAGGAGGCAGGGGCCCAGGAAAGGCTTTTGCACAGGTCTAGGAGACAGTCTCAGAACTAACCAGTGGGGTGGAAAATGGAAGAAGGGAGAGTCAAGAAAGTTTAGAACAGAGATTCAAAAGGCCTTGGCAGAAGTTGGATGTGAAAGGGAAGGGGAGGAGTTAAATCTAAGTAGTTGATTATTGCTGGTAGAACAAAGTTCACTAGGAAGAAAGTTAAGTTTTAACATTCTTAACAGCTGATTACTTCTAATTTGAAATAAGAAGATTCTAATTTTACCAAGGTGGAGAGGGCCATGACCAACACACTGTAGTGGGCAGTACATGGACCTGGAGGTCAGCTGATCTCAGTTCTTTATTGTAACCTGAAGCAAAACATTTTCCCTCTCTAAATCTTAGTCTCTTTATCTGAAGAGCCTGGACAGTATCACCAGCTTGACAGGATTTGTGGCATGATGCATACAGTAAGGAAACAAAGTTGTGTATGTGAAAATTTCTGCCACTTCCAAAGTGTGCAAATGAATACTAGTTACATCTGAATGAGGATACTTGGCTCAGAGAGGTTAAGGATCTCCCCAACATTGCAGAGCAGTGATGGTCCTAGGACCTGAGACTCTGATGCAGGGTCTCTGCTCTGATCCCAAAACCTCTGGAAAATAAGCAACATGTGGGCTTAGCCTGGTATATAGCAGAGGATAGAGACAATATGGAGAGCCTTGCCTTCACCATTCTGTTTTCCCTCACATAATTTACCTTTAGTAGAAGATCAATTCTTTGCCTTGTATTATTTATTGTCAACATGAATAATAAGTACAGAATCGACCACCAGCCTTTAAATGTCAAGGAGGTTAGGCAGAGGGACATACCACAATTAAAAGCCTACTTAACAGGATAAACAAATACAATTCTCTTGAGGGTGTTTTGTCTCACTTGCCTTAGGTAATTAACTTGCTACAGACATTGAGAGGCAATTACTTGAGTCAGTAAATGATTCCCACTCCAGATTGTGGATGGCTATGCATAGGATTTATTTTTAAGTTGGCCAGAAAATCCTAATTTATTTTCTAATTGATATCAGCTGTTTCATCTGCCCTGTCAAACTCATGGCTCTGAAATATCAAGGGCATTTTTCTATCACTGCCAGGGCTCAAAAATGGCTGATACCAAGTCACTGCCGATGACCTCACATGGTCATTGACCAGCTAGCTATGATAGGCCAACTGTGTATTTGGTGAGCTGGTGTTCATTTGTTCACACCCAGAGGAAAAAGCAATTTGATGATGTGCGTTGCTGGACAGGCAGGGGTTACAACTCTGCTTTGGCTTCTTTTTATCTTTATACTCTTTTGAGGATTGCTAACTTAACTTCTGGAATGTTAGAAGTCTTTGGAAATGGAAGTGATGACACGTTTCTTATAAAGAAGTTGGCAAACTGGTACATAGTAGGTGCTCAATTAATATGATATTTTGTCCTTCGGACAGAATGTGAGTGTTTCAGTTGTAAGAGCTTTACAACTTTCATGCATTTCCAGTTCCCTTCTAGGTCTTCTTCTCACCTTCAAGGACTAGGATTGGACTATTGCTCTTTCTCTATAGGAATAAGGCTTAGCCTGGACTTGGCTCCCACATTGTCCTTTATATCTAATAGTGAACTGGAACCATTAAGCATTAATTCTAAAACCCCATATAATCCTCCTTGAATCATATTTTTTGTACCAAAGAATCAATTTGGCTGAATTTTTACTGAGGCCACTTAGACAAAACTTCTATTGATTTGTTTATTTTACTTTGTTTTATATCTAAAACTGGTTTATACATTTGGTTCATATATACTTGGTTTATATTTTTGGAGTAAAGCTAGGTAGCAGGGTTACTAGGCTGTGAGTTCCTTAAGTTAGAGACTTCTATCTAGCTTTATACATCTGGTCTTCACACAAGACTTAGAACAAGGTACAGAGAATGTTTCTGATTTGTCTTGTTTGAAGGTTTTCCTACCCTCTGGCCACATGGCTACAAGTGTGATCTTCAAGTCCACTCATCCAGAGTCACTTAACTCATGTTTTGCTTTTAACATTTCTTGGGTTTTTACTTTAAAGGCTCTGTTCCATTCAATAACACCCTAGTGTGACTCAGAAACTCTCAAATGACATACTAAATGCTCTCTAAAATATATTAAAAGTTTATCTCTGGATAAAACTTAGGATAAGCAAAGTGCTTTAAAAACAAACCAAAGACATGCAATTTCAAGTGTTTGTTCAGTTTAAAAATACATTGGAGACTGCTTATTTGTAGGAAATGACCCAAGAAAAGATAGGCCAAATAATTCCACCTCTCTCTTCTTCTGTCCCCTTCCATACAGTTTTGATATGCATGTATAAAAATAATAAGGATAGCTAACATTTATTAGCTATGAATGGCTAAGATACTAGGAGCTCCTGCTATGTGCCAGGCCCCAACCTAAAGGTTTTTCATGTTTAACTATTTGTTTCTATAATAGTCTCATAGGGCAGGTGCTGTCATTGTCTCCATTTTATAATTGAGGAAATTGGTGCACAGAAGGTTTAAATAACTTGCCCAAGGTCACACAACTGGTATGTTGTATAGACAGGATTTAAACAGAAGTAGTCAGATTCTAAGTTTAAACAGCAGAAATAGTCAATATCAAATGTATTATCCAAAGGATACAAGAAGCTAACATCCACTGGAAAGGCACACTTGTCATGAACTTCCAATAAGAAGTGTAGCCATACATTTCAATGTTAAATAATTCCTTTCAAATGAGGCCAGAACAAGAGGAACCATACATCTTAGGCAGCGCTAAGCTTAGACAAGAAAAATATTGAAAATCTTTATTGTCATTATCATTATTAAATATTATATAAGCATTTAAAATGTTCATAAATATTTATTTGAATTATATACTTATAAATTGTATGTGTACATGCACATGTGTGCATGTGTGTATCATATGTACCTATGCTTACAGGGCTATATAGTGAGATATATATATATTATATGGATGTATAGCACATGTCTCAGACATCTATATATTCATCGTATATACTATAGATGTATGAGTAATATAACTCAACCTAATTTAAGTATGTTATTAAAGGGTTATGTTGCAAACACCTCTTGTTCATCTCTTCCAGTACTCTTGGCCATACCTCTCATTGTAATTACCTCTACAGGGGCAAGTTCTATAGTCTTCCAGAAATTTCTGACAGGTGCAGCCTAATATTTTCCTGTTTTAGACCCCTCTCACTTCCTATCTTTGGGCATCTCTGGAACAGTTAGCACTCACAAATGAAATCTGGGGAAGCAGACATTCTGTACAACAATGCTGACCCATGAGACTGGCAGCTAACAGAAAACTGCTTCTCCCTTTCTTCCCCAGACTAATGATTCTGAGATACATTTCATAAAGTTTCCCAAAGGCTCATGCACAGTATGAAGTGACCAGCCACCCACTGGGTGGCCAACTTACGGTGCAGTTGGATTTCCCTCCTTTCCTGCTTCATTCCCCTATCCCTTGCTTCTCCTTTTTGCAATCACATTCTCGAATTAACCACTCATCATAAACCTTCACCTCAGATTTTGCTTTGGGGGCTCCCAGGCTAAGATGAGCACTATTTAAGTTATATTTTCTCTATTCAGTTATTTATTATATTGCTAAGATATAGTAAAAATTAGAACTTCAACAAGTAACGCTGTAGGTTTCATTGCCTGTCAAGGGTCATCATTTCAGTTTATAGATTTTAAAAATAAGAACTTTCTGTGGTAACAGGTTGCAGGCTGCGAAACATTATTTCAAGCCAGCAATGGTCTGGTGATCAGTCTATGAAATAGTGATTTATGTCACATGTATCTGGAAAACAAATTGAAGTCATTCTCCAAGCCAGATCCCTGTGTCAAGAAATATTATATGGTATCATATACAAGTCCTGGTGGGAACATTATGACCTTTAAAGGGCATGCATTTTATTAAATGTATAACATAGCTATGTAAAATATTAGTGAGGGTGTTGTTGGGCTCATTCGAAATGAAAACAAATGAGGAGGAGGATGGATGAATGTGAGATGATATATTGTGATTCCACTGTCATGTGGCAGTTTCTTTTGCTGAATCAAGTTTAAAATCAGAATACTTCTCTGCCTAGCAAGCAAACTTTGCCATTTCTTAGTGACTATTAATAATTTGGGGAGTAGAGAAGGAAGAGAGCAGGCCAAAATGTCGTAGTGGGCATATTGGTCATTGATTGTTTAGGACCCTCTAGGGCAGGGTTTTTCAACCTCAGCACTATTGCTGTCTCTCTGCTGGATAATTTTTGTTGCAAGGAGCTGTCCTGTGCATTATTGGATGTTTAGCAGCATCTGTGGGCTTGGCCCACTAGATTCCAGTAGTATCACCCCCATCCAAGCCATGACAACAAAAAATGTCTACAGACATTGCTAAATGTTCGCTGTGGAACAAAATCTTTCCCAGTTGAGAAACACTGCTTTAGGACAATGCAGATGCTGATTGACTGGTGTGTTGGGAGGTCCTCCTCACAGAACAGAGGGGTTCAAGGTCTTAGAATGAGGTTCTTCTGAGAAGATCTGGG
This sequence comes from Lagenorhynchus albirostris, assembly GCF_949774975.1. Taxonomy (NCBI): domain Eukaryota; kingdom Metazoa; phylum Chordata; class Mammalia; order Artiodactyla; family Delphinidae; genus Lagenorhynchus; species Lagenorhynchus albirostris. The sequence goes on from NC_083102.1 coordinate 42,531,643, forward strand.
ACAGTGAAACAGTCAAATTAAAGCAAGGTTTACTAATACTCCACATATGTGCAGTAGGTAAAGATAAGTAGCCTAAAACTTTTCTCGGACTTTGGTGGTACATAAGAGTCACCTAGAGAGCTTGCTTAAAACAGATGCCTGAATCCCACCCTCAGCAAGTCTGATTCAGTAATTCTGATGTCCTGATGAACCTGATTCAATAAGCCCAATGCTTTGCATTTCTCATGATCTCCTAGGTGATGCCCATGCTGTGGGTTTGTGAACCACCCTTTAAGTAGCCTTGGGCTCAAAGTCAAAAGACCCTGACTTCGGGCAATTCACTTAAACCCTATTATTTTCCATTTTAAGTAGAATGGGATACTTACGTAGATAAAAGATAAATAAGCAATAAAGGGAAGAGGGGACAGGATAGAAATACATAAAGGATGTTAACTGCCTTGTTCACCACCACTGTCACACAGCTGCACTCAAAATGTATCCTTTAAATGAATTAGTAATATATAATTCTGAGATGAAAAAGAAGATAGCATGAATCACAAACACTGTTTGGAAATTGCAACAGTGTTTAATTTTTGCTGATTATTAATGTATGTTTTATCTATTAATAATAAATACTTTGCTTTATGAATTTATTTGTGTTGTTCTTCCTGCACATTTCATTAATCCTTGGGGACCATGAGAAGCAATGTATTGTCCAAAGGCAAGACAAAAAGAAAAAGAAACGTATGTTGAGACTTGCATTGCCATTACAAATTGAGTAAATCAAGTATTCTCTTGTCTCACTTCCTACCCATGTGGCACTGTTCATCCATGTGCACCGCCTGGCTTCTAGGCCATTTCATGTACCTATGGATAGACCAATGAGGTGGGTCATGAGCTTACAGGTGTTCATATCTAATCTTGTTTCTGTTACTCGAGTCCCCATCTATGACCCTATGGGTAGGCAAATGGTCTAAAGTGTTCCAATCCCCCTGTTGCCCCATTAACTGGACAAAGGGGTGGGCATGTTCTATGATTAGTTTTTATGTGTCAACTTGGCTAGTTTATAGGGCCCAGTTATTTAATCAAACACTAATCTATATGTTTCTGTGAAGCTATTTTGTAGATGTGGTTACATCTAAAATCAGCTGACCTTAAGTAACCATTACCTTTGACAATGTGGGTAAGCCTCATTAAATCATTTGAAGGCTTTAAGAGCAAAATCTGGAATTTCCCAAAGAAGAAACCCTGCCCCAAGATTGCAGCATTAATTCTTGCTTGAGTTTTCAGCCTGCCAGCCTTCCCTACAATGTGTGTATGTATATATGCATCCTAGTTGTTCTGTTTCTCTAGAGAACTCTGACTGATACAGTATGTGACTGAGCTTTGACTCAATCAGAATCCTTCCCCAGGATTTTTTAAATTCTCCTTTTATCTCTGAACGTGAATTTTCAAGGATGTGGTAGAGCCGTGAGCAAATATAGGGTCGGCTGGTTTGAGAGCAATGAAGCCAATATGCAAAGATGCAAAAGTCAGAGATGGAGACAGAGCATCTCAACAGACAGAGAACACCCAAACCCTGACCCAGGGTATTCTGAGGTCAGCTGTAACTCCTTTCTTGCAAGAAGTCAGTACTGGAGTTCCAGTTCTGTTTTTTTTCTGAGTGACTCTCTTGATTATTGGTTGGAGGATTATTCATGGGGAGTGATGACTGTCCTTGTTTCCCATGTAGAAAAACTATATGGGCCTGGGCAAATACTGTTTTCATGCCTAAACAAATGCTAAAGATAAATGTATGCTTCAGACACCTCTGTTGTAATGCACTCTGCCATCTTCAGACCCTCTGCTTAAATAGGTCAGGTTTATAGTATTTGACCCTCATTACTGTTAGCTGATTGGAACAAGGCTGGACATCTTACTCAAAGAGAAGCATGTACAGACTGGCCAGTGACCAATCCCTTGTGAGGTCTGCCTCAGAAAGATGGGCTGGACTGCTCAGATTCCATCCTTGGGAATTTGGAATTTGGCAATTTTTTTTAAATTTTTTTAAATTTTTGTGGTACGCGGACCTCTCACTGTTGTGGCCTCTCCCGTTGTGGAGCACAGGCTCTGGACATGCAGGCTCAGTGGCCATGGCTCACGGGCCCAGCCGCTCCGTGGCATATGGGATATTCCCGGACCGGGACACAAACCCGTGTCCCCTGCATCGGCAGACGGACTCTCAACCACTGCGTCACCAGGGAAGCCCTGGAATTTGGCAATTTTGAACATGAGTTAGAAGTAGCGGTAGATAGTAAATCAAACTCATGATGTTGAGTTGAAGACACGGCAATTCGAAGTGTATGTGTACAATATAAAAGAAAGGAGATCGGGGAAGAAGAAGCCAGTTGGTCAACAGAGAAGCATTTAGAAGTGAGAAGCAGGTGCCATGAGAGAGAGGCCATGCAGCTGAGTGAGTTACAGTCCTATTCTCAGGAGGTGCAATGATGCTAAGTAAAATAGAGCTTCCTTCCCCTGAGTTATACTGAGGTTAGCCTCCAACTTTCCCAACCAAACAGGGCCACCTGGAACATGTTCAATGAGATTGGGAACTGCTTATCATGGGTAGAGCCCCAGACTGTGACATTTTAACTAAAAACAAAACAGGAAGTGATTTTTAGATGACAAAGCTTCCTAGAAAGGAACATCAACTTGCAAAATGTAAATTCCAAACCAGCTGTTAATCATCTATTAATGTTTACAGGGAGCAAACAACTCTCAGTGCTATTTCTTAATTAAATGATTCTTTTCCCTCTGTGAATACTGGTATTTTTGATAAATATAACATCTTTGTATGCTATTAGATAGTTCATAAATCTTATTTTTGTGGCAGGAGAAATCTTTGGAAGGTGATGGATACATGTATGGCCTTGATGGTGATGATGGTTTTATGGGTGTATACTTACCCCCAAATTCATCAAGTTCTATGAAATAATAGGTACAGCTCTTTATATTTCGATCATACCTCATAAAGTGATTTTGAAAATCTCACTTTTGCTATTGTAGTTTTTTTTAAAAGAAGAGGAAAAAACCCACAAGTAATCCCATTTTAAGATGACAATAAAATTTAGGGCACAATAGGGATCCATACCCAACGCTACCCAGATTTTTGAAAAGAGGAAAAACCAGTGTGATAAAAGAGGAAGAAATGATCTCAGCCTTAGAGGAAAGTGAAGGGGCTCTTGAAACAAACTGAGAAGGTTTAAAAAAAATGCAAATCCTATACCAGGTTGTGTTGTCATCTTTTGCCTAAAAGGGAATGCAAATTATGTCAGTCTAGAGACCGTAATCTGGGACTAATCAGAGATCAGCGTTAACCTGCACAGCTTGGGAATGGCCTTCTCAATAGGCGCTTAGTGTCTGACTGTCCATTTGAGGAAGATGGATGAGTGCAGGTGCCATAATAAGGCCATAACATTTGGTTATGATAGTGGTCCCTGACGACCAAAGCGATCCATAAATTATAATTGAACTACAGCTGAGTGCAGGCAGCATGTGACACAATTCATTCTAGTCACCTCATTCTAAATTCAAGCCTAGAATTGTAAATACAGGAGCCGAAAGGCAGGGGTGAGAGTTCTATAAGGAATCCTGTTCCTCCCTTCAGCTTCCCTTTGTGATTTTTAATTGGGAGGTGTTTAAGGATCAGAGCTTTATAAAATCGTCTCAAGATAATGGTCCTCCCTATGGACAGGTTTCCCCAGAATTTTAACAGTACGGGTCAAATGTGGTAGTCAGCAAAAATTGTCTATTCATTCATTCATTCCATAAACGTTTCCTTGTTGCTTAACTGTGTGTTGGAAATTGCTACACTGAGGCTCACAGTCTCACGAAGGATGCAGCCACGTATAGATAATCTAGAACAATGTACGGTAGTATTAGAAGTACGTTCATGGAGTTCTATGGAAATTCCTAACAAGGAATGTCTAAAACTACCTGGAAGCGTCAAGGAAGCCTCCTAAATTTGGTGTGTGATATCTAAGCCAAGTCTTAAAGGATGTGCGGGAATTCACCAGGCAAAGGAGTAGGAAGTGAATCATTCCAGGTTCAGGGGCTGAATGAGCTGACAGAGTGTGAAGCAACCTGTGATACAGGAAAAATTCATACAGTCTCTCAAAAGGCAGGAGAGCGCTGCTTTACTTTAACCCGCCCAGTTTCAATTACCATTTTACAAAGTGAGCACCTACTATTACCTTAGGTACTTGCAAACATTTGGGGTTACAAAACAGGATAAGGCATGAAGCCCACCCGCTTATAAAATATAATCCTGTAGCAAAAGGAATTAAAATAACTATAAAAATCACCATCATGGAGGTATGAACAAAAGTCTGTGGAAGTCCCAAGGAAGAGGTGAAAACCCAGATTAGTGACAATTTTATAAAGGAGATGGCTTTTGAGCAGGGACTTGGCAAATGAAGAATTTCTCAAGTGAAGAAGGCACGAATTGCAGGCAGTGTGAACTGGAGAATTCGTTTTCTCGAAGGAGGGAAAAGTCTGGAGCAGTGCATTCTCCAGGACAGGCTTGGGGGGCCTGGCAGGAGAATCACAAACTGACCTTTCAAAGGAGACCAGGGAATTTGTTATGTTTGAAGTTATGTTTCCGTCACACTACCTTATGTAGGTTTTATATTTATTTTGAGTGGCTTGTGTAGAGGCGCACGTGGAGATTGTGGGAGAAGTAAAATCTACCTACTCCCTCTCCAAGGCTCCATTCATCACAGAACTAGAGTTCTTTAGAGCTGTGGAGCCATCTTTCCCCAGGACAGACAGCAAGGGCATGTCCCACTAAGAAGCCTGGTTCCACAGCCCCTCATCGGGTTCAGAGGGTCTCTGGAGTTTCTTACCACTGCTCTTGGCAGAGGGGTCTTGGTAATAAAGGCCTCCTTAGGGAAGCAAGAATTAAACTTTAAACACAATTATTTTCTTTCCCAAAGAAACCAAGGCAGTCAAGATGTTATCACTCATGGAGTGCCAGTGCAGGGCAGGCGGGGACATAGGGAGGCTTGTTTGGGAAACACATAGCAAAAGGAAGAAATATGTATATTGAGGGGCCAGTGAGGAAAGCTGATAGGATGGAGATGGTCTTGTCCAGTGTCTAAAACTTTTGAGGAGCTCAAATATGACCTAGGCAATTCTTGTTTCCAAGAAGAATCCTGAGTGACGGTTGGTATATGCCATAGAAAGAAAGCAGGCAGATAGCCTGACTGTGGATCCAGGTAGTATTCCTTCTACTTATAAGACAGCAATTTGTGAAAGAGATGATGAGCAACAGCATCTAGTCATCAAGCAGAGAAAGAGGTTATTGGGATCTAGCCAGCAACATGGCCACCTTGCATACTTCCACAGTACAGGACAGAGCACCAGTCTAAGTAGAGATCAAGAGTGCATGTCAACTGAGGCATGAGCCCAGTCCTGAAAATAGATTGGCATAGGACAAGGAGAAAAGAGACAGTGGAATGATACATATTAATGGCTTCAAGCATGCCCAGAACTTGCCCTGCCTGACATATCTCATGAGCTTATAAGCTTCAGGCTCTAATGGGATTTCTGTTCTGGTTGGGACTGGCTTTAGGAATAAATGTGCCTGTGTCTGGGTGTGCCCTGGTGGGAGTGGAAATAACCTGGAAGGGCCAGAAGGAGGCAGAGGAAAGGAGCAATGATCTCAGAATGCCATGTAGGCACAACTGTATAGGAGCAGCAGCAAGTAAGCTGAGGTCTAGCAGGCTATGCCTGGGAGCCTGTCTTGGGAACCACCACTGCTTGGACTACCATTCTCCTAGGACACGGTTGGAGGCTCCAGGCAGGAATGCTGAGGGACACAGCACAGTAATGCACAAGAAACAGAGCACTAGGATTGAACTTCCATGCCCTGAACACATTCCTTCTTAGTGATTCAGAGTAGATTTTCCAGTCTACACATTAGTCATAGCCATAGTTCCTTCTTCTTTTGTTTTTTTTTACTCAGCCTTTGGGTGCCATTGCTTATTCAAATCACAAATGAGGGGAAAGAAGAGAAGAAATTTTCTGAAATAGTTTACATCTCTTATAAAGTTTGGAACAAAGGAGGAATGTTGACACATGACTTAAATGGGCCAGATTCCCAGAGGATACAAAGCTGGAGACTTTTTTTCTGGCATAGAATATGCAGGAAGAATCACCTCATGAAGGACCCAAGGATTCACAACTTAAGAACACTCTATTGCACTAGCATATTGGGTCAATCAACAGGGGAGAAGGGTGTGAAGTACTGGTAGAGCTGAAAAACACTGAAGTATTTTGTATTACCTATTCATTAATGTCCAACAAATCATCCCCAAGCTTAGTGGCTTAAAACAACAATAATTATTTATTATCTTATGGTTTCTGTATGTCATGAACTGAGGATCAGCTTAGCTTGGGAATTCTGGCTCAGCATCTCTTATAAAGCTGTAGTCAGAGGTCGGCTGGGCCTGCAGTCATGTGAAGCCTTGCCTAGGGCTGGAGGCTGTAAATCCTCCAACGTGGCCCACTCTCATGGCTGGCAAGTGTGTGTTGGCTATTGGTGGGAGGCCTTATTTCCTCCGCTTGCCTTCCTTCCATGAGGTACTTAAAATATGGCAACTGACTTCCTCTAGAGTGAGCAATCCAAAGACCAAGGTGGAAGATATAATGTCTTTCATGACTGGTCTTGTTGGTCACACACCCTCACTTCTACAGTGTTCTGCTAGCCTTGCTTCAATGTGAGAGGGGACTACACAAGGGCATGAATATCAGAGATGAGGATCGTTGGGGGCCAACTTAGAAGCTGGCTACCACAGTCTCTAAGTGTCCCATAAACTGTTACCTCCCTGCCATACCTCCATGACTTTGCATGTTCCCTTTACATAAATTTTCTGCTGCCTTTTCTTCTCTTTCAAGGGCCAGCCCAAAGTTCCCTTCCTCTGAAAGCATTGCCAACACTTAAAGACAGTACTTCACACATATATCTGTTTTAGAGCTTATGTGTCTGTGTATTTGTTAGTCCTCTGATGGCAGGTCAAGGACACTTCGGGACTGGCATAGAGTTGCCACTCAAAAGTGCTGGATGAATGAATGAATGCTTATCATGACGCCAAAGTACTTTGATGGCCTGTAATTCTCATTTGCCGTCTGAGACTTCAGGATAAGTCTCAGGATGGTCATCATAAACCAAATTCTCTCCTATAAATAGATGACAGGAGTAGGAAGTACATAGCTTGAGTTGGCTCCATGCAAACTTTGCTTGGCGTGATCCTGCTTACAAGCATCTTAATTACAAAATTCCAGTAGAGGAATATGAGCACAAAATTCAAAAGTTACCAAGATATTATTTGCAAGAATTTATTTTTAAATATGTCCTCATCTCACCAAAACATGTCAAGTAAACCAAATAAAAACTCAGGGAAATTGCAAAGCAAGAGAACATCAACCAGAAAAGGGAGGGGGACAGGGAAGCTGTAAGACAAAAGCTAATAAAGTTGGTAGCCGTTGGGGTGGGTTGCCATAATTACCAAATTTGAAACATAAATTATTTTCAAGTTGGCTATCATTCTCCAAACTATGCTTTATTTAATCCATTCATGAGAGGATCATGATGTATCTGCAAATCAAGGGTTGTTTTTTAGATATTTTTTACTCAAAGTGTATGATAAATTGAGTAGTTTTGATTGCAGTTTCCCATTTAAATTCTCTCTGAAAAAGCCCTGCTCAGAAAACCATTGGCATAAATAAGGGATCAAGGGAATGAGAACTGCTTGGAGCAAAGGGGATTTTTGAGGAAAATTGACTCTGGGCCCAGGACCTGAGGACAGAGCAGTACTCAATGATCCTGGCCAAAGGGTTCTGGTTTTCCATTGAGGCCCCATCTTGATAGTTGATCTGTTGAATCCTGTTTCTGGATTTCTGCTACTTGGAATCGTGGCTCTCCTGACCCAACAGTGCCTGTGAAGCCATGGTACAGGCAATCACTCTAAGGCAGGGGCAGCCATACTGAACTTCTTGGGTAAATTTCTTAATGTCCACGTGCCTCAGTTTCCCTGTCTGTGTAGTATAGATAATAATACTGTCTACTCCATAGGGTTGGTTATAGTAAACACAATAGGTTTATTAAACATATTCTTTTTAGAAAATACCTCTAACACTTCACGCCTTCCCTGTCTTCCCAGCTCTGCCATTCTCTCTCTCCTAACACTCCTCTCCTACCTTGAACTCCTTACTTAGGGCTAGTGTTAATTTAGTAATTATTTCCTTTAGGAAACCTTTCTTGGTTCTCACCCTTCCCATGGACAAGTTTCCTGCCCTTTCTATGAGATTCTGAGCATTGGGTGATATATGGGAGCATTCCAATAAAGACCAGTTGCTAATCTGGAAAACATTAGTCATCCATATATAGTATGTAGAAATGCCCGCTCACAAACTCAGGTGTGCAAAAAATATGTATATATTGCATTTCTTTATTCTACAGAAGCTATTGTGAAACTTGACCTTGGTCATCCTCAGGGTAAACCCTGGATGGATTGGTGAGTGATGGGTAGGGGCATCTGGTCTTTGGTCCTGGGCACACCCGGGTTATGCTGTGATGCCAATCATCCCTTTCTGCTTGGGTCCTTCGGAAACATCACCTGTGGCCCTATCTGCTGAGACACTGCACACAGCATTCCTTTCTGGGGTCTCGGCCCCTCATCAGGATGCTAATGGGAAGCCAGGCCGATCCCCAGTGTGCCAGGATGCCTGTACTCCACCTTTCTCGTAATGCAGCCCAAGTCTTTATGGGGGTAGGACATGGGTGAGCCCGACTCTCCCTTCTGCTTCTCCAGGTCACTCTGCCTCTGCCGCTGAATACCCTTCATCCCTTTACTTCTTCCACAAACCCCTAGACTCTCTATAAGGGTTTATAAAGAAACTACCAGGTACTCTTGCCAGTGACTTCTGCTTTCTGTCCTGCCACATATACCTTATCTGTGCAATGAAGCACAAACAGCCTGTGGGAATGGGCCAAAGAGAAAATCAGAGACAGTGAAGACAAAACAAATGAAATAACATCTCAAGATATTATCCAGGGACTTCCCTGACGGTCCAGTTTTTGAGACTCTGTGCTTCCACCTCAGGGGGCATGGGTTCAGTCCCTGGTTGGGAAACTAAGATCCCACATGCCATGTGGCACTGCCAAAAAAACCCAAAATACATACATACATACATATATATATATATATATATAATCCAGTCCTACAAAGTTCCCAAGACACAAGGTTCACGGATTTTCACACTCTGCGGAGATGGAGGGCAGGTAGGATTGTGACCTCCTAAAGACCCTGCCCATGATCTTCAGCAGCTCAGTCCCAAAGAGGGGGTTGCAATGCCCAGGCTTTCCATATGTGGAAACCATACATGTGAGCCTGCTGCCTCTAGCCCACATTTATATTCCAGGGCTGGACCCAACTAGGGGGCCAAGCAGGGTACAACCAACAGCTAAATTGACTCAGTGCCTCACATGCCTTTTTCTGGCAGGCAGTTGCCATTTAGGGGCATCTTGCTGGGAAAATCCATCCATTTCTGCTAGCTGAGTCCCTATATTTATGAACAAGTGAACCTTTTACCAGCATTGCTTGGAAGAGGCAGACAGTGTTCCCAACTTTAGAAATATAGTTATTTGTCATCTGTCCTTTACCCAGAGCTGACTGAGAGATGTGTTTTCTTGTTACATCAATGTGCTCTACTGCTCTTGGTGTGAAAAGATGACAGATGCTAATGCTCTTGCCATCTGAGTGTGTGAACATGTCTGCAAAACCTGGGGGTGTTTGCCGGAAAGGGGCAAGTGTGTGAGCATGTGTGACCGTGCGCGCGCGCGCACACACACACACACACACACACACACACACACACACCACATGCAGCGTCACTGGATTAGTGAGGTCTAGACCAGGATCAACCTTACAAAATCTTGTCCAAATATTTTAAAGTACAGCTTTCTGGCTTTCTTCTTGGTAAAACGGTTCCTACTTTTCAGAACTGTTTTCTCTTTTGCCTTGTGTTACCGGTTTTCTGAAGAAGGCAACACCACTAAAGTGATCTGTTGCATTTTCATCATAATTTATTATACTCATCCATTTAATTGGTTTCTCAGTAAACTTAGGCATCTGTTATGCCCATCATCAACTTCAGAGCTTAGCCACGGTAGGTGCCAAAACCCAGAAAATACCTTTACCAACATCATTAATCTGCATTTAGAACTTCTGGACTTGGTGACATCTAGTATTAATCTGGTATAACTTTTAGTCTCATGTTATTAAACCTGTGTTTGTTTCATGCCAGCTGTGAGCCAGATTCTCTGCCTAAATGTCTTACATCCCTCACCAGAAAGTCGTAAAACTGAAAATGTTTTCCTTAGGAGGGTTAACTGACTTACCTGTTCACCCAGCTGGTAACAAAGTTGGGATTCAAATACAGATCTTCCTTGACTCCAGAGCTAGCATTGCACCACAGTCTCTCCCAAAACTGAACTGTTGTATTCATGAACTTGTGAGCTAGAAGGTGCCTAGAGAACGTCTGACTTCTTCATCTTTTAGAAAGGAACAAAAATGATAAGTGGTCTACTCAATGGGGTAGCAATAGGAAACAGTTAATGGGCAAACCTGGCTCCCACTCCTGCACTTGCAACAAATAATTATCTATCCTCTGCAGAGGGTAAGGAAATCCACCAAATACTATGGTGCATATAACGTATAGAAGGTGGGGCCCCTGCTCTTAGGCAGTTATTGCCTGCAGAAAAATAAAGAACCAACAGCTGTAAAGTACTGGCCCCCCCATCAGAATGCTTCAGGAGTGGGAGGAAGGAGGAAGACACAGAAAGGCTTCTTGCCAAATGTCATCCAGCTAAGTCTAACAATAAGAAAAAAGCTGGTCACTGAGGGCTTTGCCTATGTCATGATTCAGGAAGCATTGCTCTCTCCTGTCAGGGCACAGGTTCACCTGGCCTCTCCTTTGCCATCAAATCACTATTGGAAGAGCCTTGTAGACCCGGATTTCCAACAGGGTAAGAGATTCCTAAAGGCTGTCTAGAAGAGGGTGGAACATCAGCTCTCTTCATTGAGAAAAGTTGTTAGGAGGACTGCATGCTAGGCAGATACTTTTCAGATTTTCTCTTGAAAGGAAGTGGCTTCTTCTGATCAAATTTAATTCTGGAAGTAACTCAAGTAAGAGGGTTACACAAAAGGAATTTTCCTTTGGGTTAAGTTGAACTGTTATAAATAGCGATAACCTGATATCTTGATTTAAACTACAAATAAATTTCTGGCAAACATACATTCTGATCTCATGTTTGAGCAGATAATCACCATGTGTTGCCTGCTTCTATGGGTGACAGTATTCCAAATAGGATGTGTCAGGTTATCATCCTGCTTGAACCTTCCAACTTATCATTGCCCTCAGAATAATGTTCAACCCCCTTGGAAAGGCTCAAGAGTCTCTGGATGAACTCCCCCCACCCAAGAGGTCCATTCCTGGCATCCCTCCTACCTTCCTGCACTTCTAGGTTGACAGATGTTCTGCACAAAAATATCAAAATACCAGCCAGGAAGGGGGCATTGGTTATAGCTTAAAAATACCACTTTGCTCATTTTAATAAATCATTTGCAATGTATGCTTGATGAGATTTTTCAAGTTTTAGGAAAACTTCTATAATTTTAGAGCAATTCTTGGTGTTGCTGAAGAAAACACAAATCTGAACAATTTAAAAATATTCATACTTATAAACAAAGGAAAAATCCCGAATTGTCCTGTTCAATACTGGATGTTAGCAAGCGCACGCTACCCAGTGATCTTGCTGTATACTGGATGCCAAGCAAGCTTGCCTGAGCCAGAGGTTGGATAGACACCACCAACACCATTTCATTTTTCTGGACACGTAGAAGAGCATATTCCCTAGTCTCTCTTGCAATTAAGCTGTTCTCATGTGGCTGGGTCTCACCAGTGGAATGTAGGAGGAAGCAAGATACATGACTTGCAGACCAGGACATAAAGCCCCTTGCATGATTCTCCTGTTTTCCTCCTTCTCTTTTACTGCAGTCCTGGATAGACCGAAGGAGTGTGAATCCCTAAGTTACCACAAGTAACTGCCCAACCCTCAGAAAAGAGTGTCGTGCACAAGAAAGCTTTGTTATGTCATGAGATTTGGGAGTTTCTGTTACTGCAGCATAGCCGAGCATACCTTAACTTATACTTACTCCTCTCTTGCCCCACCAGACATGACACAGCAATGCTGGGCTAAGGCTGCTGCAGCGGATGCAGTAGGTCACCACCCAGATCCCCTCCTTCAGGATGGAGGAACTCCCTCCCCCAGCTTCCAGGAGTGTTGCCTGCTAAGGGCTCACAGCTGAGTCCTTCCCCAGGGATTGCCTTCAGCCAAAGGGAATTTCCCCTCCCAAGGTTCCATCCTCTCCCCTGACTCCACACGCACCACCCCACTAACCCCTGGCCAAGAACAGCCCTGTCCTGTGTTTGACAGTTAAAGGCCTATCAAGACTTGGCTCCCTTGATTCAATTTGAGACCCCTCTGCAGAGCCATCCCAGCTCTAGACTCTCCATGGGGTCTTCCAAGGCCCCTGCTGCAACTAAGTTACAGTTTAACTTGCTCTATCCTGCTTCCATATTCCCTCATGAGTCTGGTTCCCATTTTGATGATTCCCTAATAACCTTCCTGCATGCAAATCTCTGACTCAGAGTCTGTTTCCTAGGGAACCCTACCAGTGGTACCTCTTATTCCCATAACATGCTGAGTTCTCCTTTGTTTGATAGCTTGACCTATGCTGTCCCTTCTGCTCTGAACAATTCTGTTCCCCCAACCCAGATGCCTGCTGAGCCAATCATATTGGTCATTGACGCCATCTGCTGTCCAAATATTATGTTCTCCATCTCTGCTGCTCCTCTGATGGATGGTTCCAGATGTACCCCCTTCTCACTTTTGCCTCCTTCCATCATAGCATTTATCCCAGGAATTGTAGCTGTGGGCATGACTGCTACCCCTTAGACAGTAACTCATCAACAGTAGATAGGAGTCCTCTTTGTCAGCCCAGGGCTTAACAAAATGCCTTACAGTTCAGTGCTCGTGAGAGCTGGAGAGAACAGTGCTCTCCAGTGCTCACTGGGCATGGAGGGCTTTGGGGAAGACCACTAGAGCAGGATAACTTTTGTAGATATTTATTTGGATTTTTTCTTTCTGTCTTGAAAGACTTGGAAAGGATGAGAGGTATTTTATCTTGTTTCCTCAAATTTTTATTCTCACCATTTATCAGAACTCTAAGTTGCTCTTTCGAGTGTTTAAGAAAATCTAAACTCACTGAGGTTATGCTATATAGAAGGGGAGATGGGGGTGCCTTTGAAAGATTCCCAGTACGTAGGAGTGCATGGAGGCATTGGTTTCCCCAAATACTGGAACCTGTGGTTCCATCCCTGGCAGCCAGAGGGGGAGGGGGTCTGGCCATGGTGCCTGAGGAGGACTAAAGCCCAGAATGTGGACTCTTGGAGGTGGGGAGAATGCAGAGCAATCAGTGTTGATATTTTATGTCCTGTCGGCGCATCATCGTAGAAATGCAAGGCCAGATTTTATTTATTTTGGAGATATTGTAACATTTCTTATATAAGAGATTATGGTTTAGAATTCACCCTTAATAAATTAATACTCAAACTAGAATGAACTTCTCTGAGGGTAAGCATATTTCTTTAACTGCCCGACTCTCTCGTCATCCTAGCTAGAGGCCTCTGTGATGAGTAATATTTTCTCCAAGGCTTGACAACCTCCTCCACTCCCTTTGTTCTCGTAAAACATTTTTCTCATATAAAATGCCCTTCCCCACGTCCGGCGTATTATACTGACCTTGGAAGTGCACATCTGAATATATTACTTGGAGGTTTATTTACAGCTTGCCTTATAACTAAAGACAGGTTACTCTTTACCCCTTTGCAGGTTTGATAAAATGTTTGGGATTTAGGGGTTTGGGTAAATGAATGCTGTTTTGGGGTGAAGGAGAAAAACAGATTTGCAGCATCTTAACAAGAGCCACCTGTCTTGGGAAGCATCCATGTCATCTGGTGGTTTAACCACCTAATTAGTGATATTGTACCTACACATGTCACCAACACTTGAGAAAATAATGATAGGCCTGACTGCTACGGGAGAGGAGTGCTTAGGATGTGGAAGAACGAGTTAGCTAGAGCTTGCAGACAATTCTGTATCATGGACAGTCTAGCCTATTGAAATGCGGGAGTTTGACCCTTTAAGCTCTACACAGGTGTCCGTAATTTCACCCCTGCGATTTCATGATAATCAAAGGTGTTAAGAGGCGAATAAAATGGGACCTCCCAAGGTGAGGAAGATGAGCTCTGGCCTTCCCCGTGTGGGCTGGTTTGGCTCTATGTTCTCCTCCAGGGTGCTTCTCTATCTTTCTCTGCCTGCCCCACCAAGGGGCTGAGCTCTAGGGACTGCATCATGGGCCTCCTTGCGCTCTGGTTTCCGGTTGGGGGGAGACAGTTGCACGGAGGGGACACCAGCAGGAAATTGAGAGGAGGGAGAGACTGGGGGGCTTATTCCCTTGGCTCACTTCTGGGTCACAGGTCGGCAGTGGGTGTGTTCCTCCATAGAAGGCCACAGCTCCTGTTGGTGACCTCCTGTTTCACCCAGAGCCACAGCTCCTTGTGGGTTTTGGCGACCACTCCATCCCCTTGCCTGGTCAGCTCTAAGGGTAATAATAGCTCCCAAACATTAAGGGTCTCAGGGCCTCACCATCCCTTCCTGGTTTTCTCTCACCCTACCCACAATTGTATAAATAGTCTCTTTATTAATCTCTCCTCAGTTACCCCCATTTCAGTGTACAAACACCCTGATGATATAACATATTACCCTTAGATTCCCCTGCAGTGCTGTGCCTACAGAAGGTAGGTAGCAGTAGAGAGGTAGACCTAGCACTTGTAACAGAGTCTTCCTTAGAAAATCCTGGCTTTATACCATATCATATCACATTACAATATTATATGACTTAGATTAACCAACTTCAATCTTATAACAGCATTTGTCTGCCTTTATTTCTGAGGGTTTATATGTGCTCCAAAACTCACTTTTTAGACTACTGAGGTACAGGAGAGTGTTTCTTTAAAAACGAACAGGTTCTTCTGGGTGTTGACAATGTTCCGGGCTATTCTTTATCTAAATTCATCCAACTCTGTTACTCATCATGCTTTTTCACGGATCCATGTAGCTTTCTCACCTTGGATGTCTTTTCTGCCCATCTCCATCTCTTCATACCCTATTCTTTCTTGCCAGTTAACACCTCTCCTATTAATTCATCTACCTAGCCAATTTTTATTGTCTGCTAAATCTTGAGTGTCTGCTTCATGCCAGATGGCTCAATGAAAGAGACATACGAGAGCCTTCCCTAAAAATCCACTCTCTTCTCTTCTAGCTCTAGAATCCCTGCCCTGATTCTGCTTGATCACATTCTCCTTTGCACTCTGAGTGTTACCTTCATGCCCATCTTTGCCCCTTTATCATGAGATTCCTGAGAACAGAAAATATGTTTTGATCTTTGCCATCTCCTTGAGAACCACGTACATATCAGTACATAGCATGTACTTAGTTAATGCCTGAGGAATCAAATCAAATTACCAAGATAGTCTTACCCCTAAGGGCCAGCAAATGCCTTGGGCAACTGATCTGATGTGGAAGAATGGTTTGACAAGCAGGGATCTTTGTCAGATATTTCAGAGTAGAGAACCCACGGGTTTTGGCCAATTTGAGCAACTTAGACTTAAGACAGTGACATTATAAACCCCAGAAAGAGGGCATTTCAGAGAGAACTAGAACAGAGAAGTTGCCCAGTCAGAGCTATCCCCGTGACAAAATAAGGTCAGTACCCCTCCAACCTCCTCAGTCCTTCTGTTCCCCAAAGCTTGAAATAACTAGCCAGAACGGCTTTAGTCACTCTGAAAAATTTATGTAACTTCTCATAAAGTCTAACCCCAACATTCCTCTCGCACTGTGCTGATTCATTTGCCCAAAATATGCCTGACCAGTGAGGCAGAAATAATGATTCTTACTGGCTTTTAACTATCAGTCTCCCCAGGTCTGTTTCCCTTAGTCCTAGGGGCCAATTCTAATTTGGTACAGAAAAAAAAAAAAAAGTATGCCTGCCAATTTCCATCCTGGAACGGCTGAAGAAAGAAAATATACATCATTATGGTAAAGGCACGTATATTTATATTAAAGTGCCATTCACAACCTCCACCCCCCACTTCACACTCCACCATCACTTCCACCACCAGCTAATTGTTTCAACCTAATTGCATCTTGGAGTTATGCCATTGCCCTATATTAAAAGAAATGAAGTTAAACATCACGGCAAGGAGATTCAAAATAACATCTTCTTTACAGAAACTTTCAGAAATCTCTTTCTGCTTCGCTACAGGGAATGGCTGTGAATTGACAAAGCAATTGATTTGATTTAACTTATGTTAGAAATATTGCAAAAGGCGTCACTGATTCAGTTCCCGTTTCTATACTGGATTTGTGAAAGGTTAGCCAATGTTTGCATCCCGTTTGCAAAGAGCGTAGGCCTCTGAGAGGCACAGTTTTGTTTAACCCTCACTTCTGCTTCCATTTCTTATTTAGGCCTCTCTAGCCCTTTCTTTGTCTTCTGCCTTAATCTTGTCTTGATATATCTTCTGTATCTTTGCAAGATGGCTATAAACTTTATGGAAAAGGAAAGGGCATACCAAAAATTTAAGGATTACTTTATTTGAACTCTTATCTTCCTACCTCAGGCAGGTAAGTCAAATCATTCAAATATAACAGTGATTACACTCAAAGCGAGGGCCAAGATATAGGAGCACATGTTTTGCTTCCTCATCTCTAGAGGCCAGATGGAGAAGGAAAGAAATCATTTGGCAAAGAGTCATCACACTCCCACGATACCCACCTCCACCTTCCAAAATGATACCGCCTCTATTTTCTCCCAAGTATGACTGGTGTTTAGAGGTAATTGATGTCCTTGACGTACTCTTTGTAGGAATTAAGGGTGAGAACACAGGTGTACATATTAATTTGTGTATTAAGGGATATCTGGGCAGGCTCTTACATAGTGACTATGATTCATGCTTTCATATTAATTCATAATTGAAAAGTGGAATTCACTGATTCCATCTTAATACCTTACCATTTAGAGCTAAGCTGTGCTATGCATCCTTCCTTAAATCTTACCAAAAAAATTTGGAAAATCTAGGATCATAGACTGCTAAAGCTGTAAAGACCTTTGTAGTCATCAGTTGTTCCAAACATAAATGTGTGTATGTCAGTATATGTTTTCTTAAACTTAGTTGCAGAATTAGCTTATGCTTGAAAAATAAGAATATAAAATTGCCCTGAAATATAAGAAGTAGAATGTAAGTCTGATCATCCCTAGTCATACTTCTCAGACTAAGTGCCATTAATAGGAGCTTGCATTCATTCATTCATTCATTCAAAAATATTTATTGAGCACCAATTATGTCTTAGGCTCTGTGGATCAAGACAGGAGACAAAAATAAATAAATAGATATAGAAAATAATATCAGTTAGTCATAAGTGCTACAAAGAAAAATAAAGTACAGTGGTCTAGAGTAGACTCTAGAGTGACAAGTGAGGTCTCTTTGGGTAGAATGTGACTACATCGCAAAGGGAGAGGCAGATGCAAGTCCAGCAGGAGTGAGCTGGGAGTGCACTAGGAACAGCCAAAGGTCCGAGGTAGCTAAGATGCTCTGAGGAAGAGGGAAAGTGTACAGGATGAGGTTAGAAACGTCAACAGTAGGCAGATTTTTTAAGTGCTTGAGACATTATAAGGAGATTTGTTTTTTCTAAGTGCCAGGAGAAACGATTGGGTGGTTTTAAATGGGAGAATGGCATCTTTAATAGCCAAAAAATTTTTGTGTGGGGAGAAATGATCTAGGGGGATGCCTGAAGATTAATTTTCAAGGAGGCATCATCCAGGGCTTCCCTAGTGGCACAGTGGTTGAGAATCCGCCTGCCAATGCAGGGGACACGGGTTCGAGCCCTGGTCCGGGAAGATCCCACATGCCGCGGAGCAACTAAGCCGGGCACCACAACTACTGAGCCTGCGCTCTAGAGCCTGTGAGGCACAACTACTGAGCCTGCATGCCCAGAGCCCTTGCTCCGCAACAAGAGAAGCCACAGCAGTGAGAAGCCCGCACACCACAATGAAGAGTAACCCCCGCTCCCCGCAACTAGAGAAAGCCCGTGTGCAGCAACAAAGACCCAATGCAGCCAAAAATAAATAAATAAACTTATAAAAAAAAAAAAAAGGAGGCATTGTCCAGAGGGAAGAATTACTGTACATGATTTTTGTGTAGTGTTTATGCTTATAGCTGTTTCCTGTTTCTTTAAAGCCTACAAGAATATTAATAACAGTAAAAATTAATAAGCTGCCTTAGCAGACTCAGCAAGATCTACTTCCTACGTCATGCCAATACCTGAGTTCATAGGCAGAGCATCCAAATGAGGCAAAAGGACAATGGGAATCTGACACAGGTTCTGCTGACCCACCTGTCTAAGACAGCCTATGACTGTTCTTTATGCAAAAACTAATATATCTCTATATATTTTATAAGATTTTTATTTTGAAATAGTTCAAGATGCACAAGAAGTTTCAACAATAGTATAAAGAATTCCCAGGTACCCTTTGCCCAGCTTCCCCCAATGATAGTATCTTACATAATACATAGAACATGTAAAACCAGGACACTGACATCTATATAATATTATTAACTTAGGTACAGACCTCATTTGGATTTGATCAGTTTTTACATGCTTTCTCCTTAAATTATGTATTTGGGGGGAGCGGATAGTACTATGAAATTTTATCCCAAGTGCAGATCCAAGTAACTATCACCATAATCAGGGTACAGACTGTCCCATCACTACAAAGAGACCCTCTCATGTTATCTTTTGTTGTGTTGAAAGTCAGCTTTTGTTTTATGAACATTTCAAACCTGGATATGAAGAATATTTCTATTTCCGGCTTCTCTATTTTATTTTTGTTAATATCTATAAATACACTTAATACAATGTTTCTAAACCTTTAAACATCACAAACACATAAACATTTACACATTTCATGAATTCTTTTAAATATTTAAACCTTGATTTTAAATGTAATTAATTAAATTCTCCAAAACATTGCAATAAAAATCGATTCTAATTAGTCAACTCTTTAATTGATCCAGTCACCTGGGAAATAGACAACATTCATGGAGTATCAGAATGATTTCATAGTTTACTTTTCTAGTTTTTACTTACCCTAATACAAAAGTGATGATACTGTGATTTTGATTTATTTCTTCACTTTTTACTGTATTTATATTATACCTCCCCAGGGGTATAGTAATCTTGCCACACTCAAAAGAAAACATGATCTCATACATATCTGCTAAGATGATGAGTTCTGGAGTACTAAATAACTGTTTCTTGGTCATGGCACAAGATCTGGTGGTGTCTAAGCTCTTTCAAACCTAGATGGGTGCACCTAGGACCCTCTTCTTAAAATCAACCCTCAGTTGCAAATGGAACTTTTCAAGCTCATCCCTTTAAACAAAACAACCCCCAATACCACCGCCTGCCAGAAGAAAAGATTGACTTTTTATACCCTACATTGAAAAACCCATTATCTTCTCAAGTTTTTTCATAATTTTGATATAGTCTGTTAGAACTTTTGGAAATTTGAGTATGTTTTATTCACATCTTTTTATGATTAAAAGTGTTATCCAGGGTTTTGTAATTCATGAGATGAGAATTTGGTCTGTGCAGTCCGCTTTCCCCTGGGTCCTCTGGCTGGCCCATCATCTTGATGCATTCTCTGGAACTCCATTTCTACCTGGTTAGAGTGTATGAGCACTGGGTTCCCTCAGACCTTCCTATTCTTAATAAAATCCTTTCTTGACCCAGAAATAATTTGTTTGCTGACAATTTCCAAATTGTATCCATTCCTGCCTACATAGATAAAAATTCAATATATACTTCATAGAAACAGCACTTACCCACCTGTATCAACTATTCCACATGCATTAAAATGAATAAAAAACAAGCATATACTATTACAGTCATTGTTTTTTTTTTACAGCTATCTTTTAATACATTTTATTAGATGGCACCTGCTTTTAAGCTTTTTGGTGACAATGTTGCCACAGCTTGGTGAATGTGTGCCCTGTAAGCAACACTCAGGGGTTTTCTGATGGCATCTTTGTGTTCTGGCAAAAGACATTCTACTCCCAAGCTGATTTTTTTTTTCAAGTCCCAGACATTAAGTCAAGGAAAAAATAGTTTAAGTGATTCAAATAAAGGATAAAGTCTTCATTAGTTAACGCACATCCGAGACAACCTGAAAACCACGTAACTCCCCAGACAAAGCAGGATTGGAGTTTTACAGAAGAGAGGGCTATGTTTCCTCGTGGTCTGGCCTGGATTGCATTTTTGGGAAAATCTCTAACTGCTGAAACTTGTGGTTGCAAGAGTTAGAGAATGTACTGGTTTCCCATGCTTCTTGCTCGGGATCTTTTGTACAATCCCTTTCAAGCAACTGTCAGAGCCGTTCTTTTAAGAGCTATTTTTGCAAGCTTTGTGGTTTGTCACGGTTCAGATGAGGGAGAGGAAAAGAGGGAAATAGCAGAAGGAAAAACAAAGGAAAGGAGGCCAGGGTCAAAGCAAGGAGAACAGGGGTCTGATTTAACTCATTTACAGAGGTCATCTTAACTTAATTATAAATTTAATTGTACCTGAATTAAAATATAAAAGAGACGAGCTAAAATGAAAACAATTAATAAATTTTATATCAATATTTCCTCACAACAGAAATATATTCTAAAAGATTCCTTCCAAAGCTAAGGGAATCCATAATTTTTTTAAAATGGTAAAAAGTCATAAAAACAACTTTTTCTACTTGCTTTCATTTTAGAGAACATTGATACCTTCTTGCTAATGATGAGAAAATTAACGTTCTCACATTTCCTCCCACAAACTTCCCACCCACATTCTTATTGCTGTTACAAAAAAAGACAAAACAAAATGACCTTCTGGGACATATTTGACCAATAGAACTTTCTGCAGCGTTGGAAATGCTCTAGATCTTTGGCTATTGAGCCCTTAAAGACATGGCTAGAATGAACAAGGAAACAAAACTTTTCCTTTTGTTTAATTTCAATTAATTTAACTTTAAATTAACCACATGTGGTTAGTTGCTACTGTAATGAGCACCTCTATTCTAAAAGATAATATAGATTATTTTCATGACCTGAGGCAGGGAAAGAGTCCTTAAACAGGACACAAAAAGCAGAACATAAAAGAAAATATCAATAATTTGTATTATATTAAAATTAAGAACTTTTTTATGACATGCTACCATTAAAAGAGTAGAAAAGAAAACACAGAATAGGAAAAGATATTAGCAACACCTTTAAAAGAAAGGGCTTATATGTAGAATATATATGAATAATATGAATAATTACATTTAGGTTTTGAACACTTTTCACTGTCTGTTATTCTTCAATAAAAAAACATTTTTAAGAAAGAGATCTTGAATCCAGAGAACAATCAGAAGTGACCATTTCCTAAAGCAAATGCTCTCATTCCTTAAATTGTTTGCTAACATTGGCATGAATGAATGAATAAATAAATCCCTCATTTAAAATTTTGCATTTTTAATAATGACTTTATGAAGTATTTTATTCATTTTCCCTAAAATGCTTATTTGTAGCCTTTTCTCATTTTTTATGGGGCACTTATCATTTTTATAATGATTTATGAGAACACTGTATAGTAAGGACATTATCCATCTGTCAATCAGGTTGTAAATATTTTCCTCAGTTTGTCATTTAATTTTGTCATAAAATTTTGGTACTTTATAGTACCAAAGTTTTAATTTTTATTTCATCAATTTCCTCATATTTTTCATTTATGGTTTCTGAACTTTTTGTTTATAATAGCTGTTGCATTCCAAAAGTATAAAAAATATCTGCTTATGATTTTCTCTAGTATTTTCAGAGTTCCATTTTTAACATTAAAAATCTTCTATATATCTGTAATTTATTTTTATTTATGGTAGGCACAATCTAAGTCTTTTTTTTTCTTTTGTACATCTGAATGCCAATTGTCCAAGCAACAGTGTGTCCCATGCAAGAGTCATCTTTTTTGCACCAATTTGATTTCCTTTTAAATACGTATATATACACTTACATATGTGTTTGTATGTGTGTGTGTCTATATATATATATGCCTTAGACTCCCTTAGATACTTGGATTTGTGCCTGGGTTCCCTATTAAGTTTCTCTTATTTATATATCTAGTCTTATACCAATGTTGTGATGATTTAATTACTGTAGCTGATTAGCCTTCAGTGTAGTCACTGAAATGTAAATTTCACAATAGTAGGTTTCGCCTAATATTTTGGCTTCTTCGCTCACAGGCCTGGTGCCCTTCCATGAGCCTCTGTCCATGTGGCATCTCATCCTCTAGGTCCTCTCCCAGTGACCTCTCTCTCTCGAAGGGTAGTCAGATGCTTACATGGTGGATGGCTTCCAAGCACACTGAAGTTTGTGCTGTCAGGTCTTTTTAAGGCATAGTCCTCTAACTGGCACCACATTACTTCTGCAGTGTTCTGTTTGTCAAGCAAGTCACAGGCTGGTTAGATTCAATGTAGGAGTGACTGCACAGGAGTGTGAATACCAGAAGTTGTGTCCATTGCGTGGTATCTTTGCAGACTAACGGCCTCAGTGGACATTCTTGTCTTTGTCCTGGAGACAAGAATGTCTTAGGCTCTTCATTGATATTTGTTGTTGGTTTCTAGCTTTTATCAAGATAAGGAGGGACCTACCATGCACAGAGGTTTGTTTTGTTTTGTTTATCACAATGGGTGCTGAATAGTGTCAAATATAATTTGGAATTTATAAAGATAACCCTATGGTTATCTCCTCTAAATATTTATGTAATGAATTCCATTAAGAGAATTCCTAACATTGAACCCTTCTTCCATGTCTGAAGTAAACCTTTTGTCTTAGTCTGTTTGGGCTGGTATGATAAAATACAAGCTACTAGGTAGCTTATAAACAAGAGAAATGTATTTCTCACAGTTGTGGAGTCTGGAAAATCCAAAATCAAGATGTTGGCAGATTCTGTGTCTAGTGAGGGCCTGCTTCCTGGTTCATAGATGCTGCCTTCTCACTGTGCTCCCCTCTCATGGTGGAAAGGTCTGGGGAGCTCTGTGGGATCAGTTTTATAAGGGCACCAGTTTCATTCTTGAAGGTGTCACCCTCATTAGCTAAGTGTTACTGAGACCAAGCTTATAGTGCTTGATGCATGACAGGCCAATAAATCAAGAGGCAATATTTGGGGGCAAGGAATAGGGACTTTATTGGGAAAGCGAGCAGACCAAGAGGATGGTGGACTAGTGTCCCGAAAAACCATATTGCCCAGCCTTGGATGCTAATTTCTTTTATAGAACAAAGTGGGGGAGGTGAGGAAGTAAAGTAAAAAAGGCAGTAAGTGTTGCAAATATTCCCTGGTTGCAATGTTGAAGCTCCAGGGCCATTCTGTCATTTGGGCAATATTTCTGTCATTTGGGCAATAATTCCACATATTGCACAGCATATACCTTTTGAAATTATCCTACCCACTTTCTAAAATCAGGGCAAGACTCTCGGATTTCTGTGCCATTCCCTCAGGGAATGCTCACCACCTCCTCCTCACTCTCCTGTAGCCTATAGTCCTCATGCAAGTCAATGACTAGGGACCCATCCCATCTGTTGATCAGGTATTTTGGGAGCACATCTGAACCCAAACTTTAGCCAGAATGGGTCCTCTACTCTGTATGTGTTATTTTAAGGTATATTTTCTTCTAAGCTTTAGGAGCAAGGAGAAATTTGTGGAGCTAAATTTATATAAACCTAACACCAAGCATAAAAATAACGGCCTAACCATCTTCAAATGTTTATAACAATGCCACTGTATGTAAAGTAAAGCAGAGAAGTTGGCAGCTATCTGGTGATTTTGCTCAATAGATCAAATTACACAGTTTGGAAGATTCAGACTAAACCCCATGCTTTCAAAAAAAAAAAAAGATATTTTGAAATTATTTAGAAGATTATGAAAGTATATGCATTTAGGCTTGTGTGAAGAAAAAAAATATAAAGAAAACACCAGCAATAATAGCAACAAAACATTTTCAAAAAATCTATAGGGTTTGCAAGCCTTTTGTGTAAGGTTTTTATCTAAAGCCAAAGACAGAGAGAATGTAATAAAATTGATGATTAATTCAGCTACAAATTTGAAGCGGTTTTGTCTTCAAGTGTTTGAAATATCAAAAATATTTTTGACATCTTAAAATATCAAAAGAGAGCTAGGTTCCTTCAAGGAAATATTAGAATTAGAGCAATTCAGAAAACAATTGTTTGGCAAAGAAGCTATGATGGTAGATTAGCTTATTTGGTATTTGAAACCATTAAAAAGCAACAATCCTTTAAGAAGTGTGGTATTGGCCCTCCCAAAAGAGAATAAATCCTTGGAATTGCATAGAGAGAATATATGTAGACCAAGCAACACAATAAACTTAATATACAATAAAACTAGCTTTCCAGTATAACTCTACACTTGAGGAGAAAGGATTATTTAATGAGTAATTTTAGAACGATTCAATAACAGTTTTGAAAAAAAAAAAGGAAAACATTCATACCTTATACAAGATCAAAATAAATTCCATGCCTTTGCACAAGCTGTTCCAACCACCAAGGGTGACTTCCTCCTGCTTGCCTACCCAGCAAACTCCCACACACCCTCCATAAACACTCAACTCAGTGCTTCCTTTGTGATTCCTTTCTAATTTCCTTTAAAAAACATAAATATATTCTATTCTCTACTCCCACTTTATGTGGGTAACTGTCTTGTGACAAATACAGTATGGCATTATAATAATTTGTACTTTCCTAAACAGAGTGTTTACTCAGTTCTTTTAACCTTTGCAATCCCAGCACCTGAACCAGTATTGGCCACAGAGTAGGCATTCAAAGGGTCTTTGATGAATGAATGACACATCAGTATCCAGGATAATACACACACATTAAAATTCCAAGCATGGTTTCACAGAATGTTTGTGAAAATAAGTTTTTTAAAAAAAATACATTACAGGGCTTCCCTGGTGGCGCAGTGGTTGAGAGTCCGCCTGCCGATGCAGGGGACGCGGGTTCGTGCCCCGGTCTGGGAAGATCCCACATGCCGCGGAGTGGCTGGACCCGTGAGCCATGGCCGCTGAGCCTGCGCGTCTGGAGCCTGTGCTCTGCAACGGGAGAGGCCACAACAGTGAGAGGCCCGCGTACCGCAAAAAAATAAATTAAAAAATAAAAAGTACATTGCAAAAGCATATGTACAATGAGATTACAGTTATAAAAAAAGAAGTATGGTTTTATTTACCCCAAAATAAAAGTATATGTTTATGCTAGGGTCATTAAAATATTTTCCATTGTTTCATTACCTTTACAATTTTTTTTTTCTCGTAGCATGTCATCCTTGGGCTTAATGTAACTGTTACAGGATGTTAGAATGAGAATCTTCCTATAATCAGTTTCAGCTGAAGCACCACTACAATAAATATTGGATTACAATGACAGAGAGACAAATCTATCCACCACTCCCAAATGCAGAATTTATAGTTAATAGGAATCCCTAAATTTTGGGACACTTCCATGATATCAAAGGTATATAAAACATCAGAGAGAAGCTTTGGGGAGGAGTTCAGTAAGGCTTTTTTTTCCTGGAAAGATCTGTTGTCTTGCTCTGTTTCCCCAGTCTCCTCTTTGGGGGAGCACATAGGGCATTAGAGGGCAAAAATGAGCCACTAGCCTCAAGACCTGCAAGGCGGTAGCCCTTAGAGTAGACAGGGGGTTGTCTCCAAGGTCACCACTGTAAAGCATTGAAATTCTGTTCCCTGACATTAGGAAACATAGAAGACTGGTCGCTGATGTAAAATTGATGAAGTAAAGCCAGCTGTGGAATGTGGTCTGAGCTTACCCCAGAAATCTTAAGAGAAGAGAGGGTCTGAATAGTTGCTTTGTTGAGATTAGACTGATTTCCCAGGGGTTGTAGGGGCAAAGGACGTACGAGTTTTCCCACAGTGAGAGAAGGGGTGGAACTAAGCTGGAATGGAATTGTTCAAGGTCCTGTCCAGCTGGAGGGATAAGGAAACCTCAGCAGAGAGAAGTTGGAAGTGTTGGTGTGTCGGAGTGGTGGGGGGAAACTGGCGACCACGGGCTGAGAAAGGAGTCTTGGCAACTCAGGTAGAATATGTTTCTGCTTGAGTCGAGGAAAATGCAAGGGAAGGAGCCTAACAGGAAACCTCTAAGGGGTTCTCAGAAGCACTTTATGGGAAAAACGGGAAACAGTCAGCTTTCATCAACTGCAGGGCCCATAAAGCACAGTACTGCCCACCTAGACAGTATTGTCCTCTACCTCTTATCCTTCTAAGCCTTCCCCACGAGGACCTTGCTGAAGAGTAACACAAGTGGTAGGGGAAGTCAGCAGGACCGGGCTTCCTGTTCTGAGAAGCAGGTCCAAGCTGGTGAAGGGAAGAACATGTTATACCAATTTTGACATTTTGATAATTACAGGAAGCCGGACTTCATATATTCTGAATTGAGAGTGTTTGTTACTGAAAGCAAATGTTGAACTGTTTCCTAAGAGTAAAGGAAAAGTCGCAAGCCTGCAGAAGAAAGATTACCACAGATAAAAGATGACACCATGGGGTAATGCTTAAAGGGATGGTGGGAGATAAAAACTAAATTGTGTTCTGATTCCAAACTACACATTGAGCTTGTTCAATATGTCAGTTGCATAAGGAAAAGCAGTCATTCTCCTTCCTTAATGCTCCAGTAAATCATAGAAATAAGTCATCCAGGTCACAAAGTTTGTTCAGTTTTGATTTTTATTTTAAATATTATTTAAACCCTCATGAATTGTGGAACATCCTGCCATATTTCATATGCTTTTGGATGATAAAGTTTGGATCATTGATCATAAGGTGGGGATGGAAACTCATAGGTCATTGTGTCTTTTTTTTTTAACTTTTTATTTTGTATTGGAGTATAGTTGATTAACAATGTTGTTATAGTTTCAGGTGTACATCAAAGTGATTTAGTTATACATATACATGTATCCACTCCTTTTCAAATTCTCTTCCCACTTAGGTTGTCACATAATATTGAGCAGAGTTCTCTGTGTCATTGTGTCTTAACCCTTCATTTTACAAATAAGGGAACCCTGGCATAGAGAGTTTAAATGACTTGCCCCGAACACCACTGCTGGTTAATAGCAAAACAGCTTCTGACGTGCCATGCTTCCTTTTCTGATCCACTCCAAAATTTCCACAGTCTGCTGTAGCTACACGCCCAGTCTGAAAGGAGTCTGAAAATAGAAGAGAAGTGGGCAGTTTTCCTAACAATACTAATCAGACATTGCGGTCTTCTCTAAGTGTCAGAGAGGGTCTCACAAAGCAAACTTTTAGAGAGTGTAGGAAGTTAATTACCTTCCTCTGTAATGCATTAGTCAATGGTCCTTGTAACCTGAGGCTATTTAAAGTACAACTTGTATTTAGTAGCATGGATTCAGAAGAATTTAGACATTAATATATCTAAGAGAGCCTCTTTTATCTAGTTTATTACATTTTCCTCTGACATCCTTAAAGATCTTTTAAAACCTATCTTGTGTTTAGTTAAAAACAACAAAACAGATTACAGAGAAAGAATGTTTTGATTGAAATTAATGATTACTTAATAGGTCTCCTTCAAAGGAACATGAAAATGGGGCTTACATATTTAAGAGGTTTCTGAGATGAAATGGCCTAGGTTTTCAAATACAAGATTGAAGAAAGGATTGTCTGTTTCCAAATAACTCTCTTAACAATCTACTGCAGTACCGCTGTGTGTATCCATTGCTTTAAGGTAAAACATTGTCACCTAAGAATTCTGGGAAAATACAAATATGTGACGTCAACATTTCCCAGTGTTCCTCAGTGAGGATATGGTGTTAAGGGATTTAATTTTTAAGATGGGAGATAAACATTGGGTTTGTATGATATAAAAAGTAATACACACACACACACACAAAAAGTAATACAGTGCTCAGAATGACAGTGTAAGAACCTCTGAATATCTGCTCCTCCATAAAAGCAATGAGAACACTTGCAAAAATCAAATTCAGCTTTTTCAGAATTCTGGAAAATTCCTGCAAAAATCTGAGGAATGTTTATTCAAGAAAAACAGATAAATCTCAGTAAAAAGAGGGAGTTTTATGATGTTTTAACTTGCCTTATTCTCATCTCCTTCTCCCCCACTCATGGTAGCTGTGAAAACCTAGCACTGAGCCCCTGGAGAGGGGTAGAGCAAATCAGAAGCCACAAAAAAAGGTCCCATTCCCAAGAATTGTTATTATCTGATTTGTGTGACAGCTACCTAGGAACCCAACTTACAGGGCTTGTCTTTATCTCACCTGACTTGAACTTACACTGCTACCAACATGTTCCCTACAGCATTTTTTCAAAACAACCAGTGGTGATTGTTTAATATCACAGCTGCCTAAAGTGCAATAACTGATTAGGAACACTTAAAAAGAAAGCTGATCAAAACTCTTAAAAGGAAAAGCTTGGAAATGAGATTTCAATAGTTTGAAAAGCTTTGACATATTCTAGAGAATCTAACAGACTTCACACATATGCTGGGTTGTGCACATGCTCAGGAAAAATCTGAGAAGGTCCTAACCTCTTACCTAACCTTGAGGCTGTGCACAAACAGGAAGTGAAGGCTAAAATAGAACTGTAAACTGACTGTGGAGTAATGGAGTTGTGCCCCAAACACATATAGAGTCGCTTAATGAAAGCTGGGAGACTCATTGGTTCAAGGCATTTATGTAAACGGAGATTTAACCAGGGTTTGTGTTTTTCAAGTGAGTTTAATGTACTCTTGAGACCATGTACAAGAGTGATTATTATCATGAGCTATGGAATCTAAGTGGGATAACTACTAAGTGGGAAGCAAGGATGTGAGGAGATTTATAGAGAAAGTGTGTTAAGGTTAATGGATTGATTATGTCTGGGTGGGGGGTTGAAAACTTATTAGAGTAGAAGTAGTAGAGGAAGTGGACAGGGAAACTTA
Organism: Lagenorhynchus albirostris; assembly: GCF_949774975.1. Taxonomy (NCBI): domain Eukaryota; kingdom Metazoa; phylum Chordata; class Mammalia; order Artiodactyla; family Delphinidae; genus Lagenorhynchus; species Lagenorhynchus albirostris. The sequence goes on from NC_083102.1 coordinate 42,560,878, forward strand.
GGGAGTAGAGATAATCAGAAATTGGGATGATGGAAGTTGAGGTTTTACAATTATTATTCTACAATGTCTAAGGTTTGTCTCTGGTTATGAGTGGCTGAGATAGGGTGGAGGACAAGATCATTATACCAGGGAATCAACCAAAGATGATATGAAGTATTGCTGAGCCATTAAGTGCCTCATCTTTGACAATGTTTGCTTGGGGTAGAAAAAGCTGCATGTTACTGAATCTTTCCCTAGCACTGGAGACAGATGTCCATTGAAGGATACAGATCCAGGGATTAGCAAAGCAGGTCACTGAAGTTTGGAAGGCAAGGGATTCTAGGATGGTAGTAAGACAATGTTGGTGAGGATGCCCACTGCATCTAGACCAGACCAGTCTTCTGCTATAGGAAGAGGTGCTAATGGACTGTGCAAAATGAGGCAAGTGAGGGCTGAGAGCCATAGATTTAGGTGTATATGTGGAATAATTTAGTTGTGTATGTGGAATAATTTAGGTGCGTATGTGGAATACCTTAGGTGCGTATGTGGAATAATTTAGGTGCATATGTGGAATAATTTAGGTGTGTATGTGGAATACCTTAGGTGCGTATGTAGAATAATTTAGGTGCATATGTGGAATACCTTAGGTGTGTATGTGGGGTCCTTATTCTTCCTAAGAAACGGGTTCTGATTATGCTTTCCTTTCTCCCACCTAGACACCACCATTTCGTCAATGTGAAATGAAATTTCACACTGTTTTTATTTATTCTCATAGATGGGATTAACCCACTGGTTCAGCTAAAGTGTTTTGAGCTTTAAAGAATTAAAGGAGAAATTGGGGACTAAAAGTTGTCAAATTCAGGCTGAAGTCATAAGCCTGGTGGCCCTCAATGTCCCAGAGCTGGCACAGCCTTGAGGACCCCAGCCACCAGTTCAGGAACCAAAAGGGAAGCCAAGAGATTCATTCTTCTTTGAGCAAGTATAATGGAGTACTTTACAGTATTCAAAATCTGATTAATGAAAACTAAAGACAAACAGGGAGAGACAGAAACCAAGAAAGCATTCTGAAATATTCTTAAAATGCTGTCATCATAAAGCATTTGATCACAGCTGGGTTTAAATCAAGACTTTCCCACATCTGACTGTGTGACCTTGGGACATTTTCTTTACCACTCTGGGTGGTACTCTTTTAAAACTTACCTCAATAACGTTGTTCTAGTTCGTGAGACAATGTATTATTGGCGTATATTTAAACATTTTATGATATGCAATCCCATATTTTTAAAATGAGGCAAAAAGAGAAGAGTGTTCCATTATTTTGCAAGACAAATGTAGTACGATGTTGTTTTCTTTGCAAATTAAATAATCTACCTGCAAAATATATAATTAAAGTCTCCAAATATGAATGCTGGCTTGTTAGACCTTTATCTCACTTATCAGCCACATGATGTTATCATCAAACATTGATAAGTTTGGGGATCTTTCACTCAGCACTCAAACAGACTATAGGAGTAGACAGGGATGGCAACAGGCAAAAGGAGGGTTTTTGTACCTCACCCAACTTCCTTTGTTCAGAGATCTGGGATTAATGTTGGTAAGGCTATGGTAGGCTCAGGGTGCATGGAGGCAGGGAATAAAACTAGATAATATTTCAAGGTTTCTTATTTTGATCTTAGAATAACGAGCAAGAATTTTCATTATTATATAGCAATTCGGGAAGATGGCTTTTCTGCTGATGTCTGGCATCTCCTTGGGGACTTTATGCTGATGAATTGCATACATCCTTATAGTGACACTTAATTTGTCACTGTTCTGAACTCATAGACCAATGTTTTAAATGAGGTCTCTATTATTGCTGTTTCAGGCACAGAAACTTGGGTGAGGATGGAACTGTGTGGTCAGTCAAGTGGGACAAGTGATGCTCATTTCCTGCATTGGCTGAAAATCCAACCAGGCCCTCACCAGGAAATTCGCTTCATTGCTCCACAGCCATTCTTGGAAGAAGTTGGCTTGTAAGTACCCATTTATGTGTTAATATGTACTGATTCCTCAAATGGTGCCTAGTTACTTAGCACTTTTCCCAATTGAGAGAAGGCAGTACCTGCATTAGCAAGCAGGCTAGTTTCTCCTCTTCAATGTTTGTTATCTAAGCAGCATCTTCCTTTAAAGTATTGAAATTTTCACGTATGTGTCCTTTACTCTTAAAGCCAATGTTTTCCAAGTTCTCGAACTGGCCAATCCCTTTATGAAGCAGATGGTCCAACAAGACTACCAAAGATCCCATGCAAATTAATAAAAGTAACAATCATAGAACGTAATTTATTAAAATAGCTTTGGTTGTCCTTTCTTTACCTTCCCAACTCCTAATTCTTTTCACAGAGATATCCAGGTCCCTTGGGGCTTCCTTATCTTAGGAATCTTGGTAGAACTGAAAGCAGAATGACTCTCAAGTAATGGCATTTCCTGAAACTGTAGAAGAAAATGTTAAGTGTCCCAGAAGAACAAGCATAGTAATTGAAAGGTTTTTAAGGGCAAGGAAAGAAAAGGAAGATTGCCCAAGGCTGAGGAAGAAAAGAGGTCCCTTACTTCCTCAAGTAGGCCTGGGCTTTCCGCCTTGGAGGAGCCCCTCTAGAAGGATGGCTGCACAGTTTATCTGGGGAAGCTGCCCTTCACTCAAGTGTAGCATAGAAGATGATGGGCCTGAAGGAATCATATGGTGTTTCCATAGTAACTAGTGGGGTCTGTGGTACCAAAGCAATGTTGTGGTATTATGGAAAACCTTAAGAATCTTGACTAAGTATTCGAGTAGGAGGAGATGGAAGTTAAATAATGGCTGAAATTGAATTTTCAACCCTTTCAGAGGTGGGTGGGTACCCAAATTCAGAATGAAATGATATAAAGTAAAATCATAAAACACAATTTTTCTTACCTATCTGTTTGTGGTCTAGGATTCATTCCTACTATACTAACATTGCATATAACTTTTCAATTTTCAAAACTGTTTACTTACCTTAGAATAAGTATGTAGATAAACATTAATATTGCCCTTGCTTTACAGATCAGGGAATTGAGAGTCAGAGAATTTGAACAATTTGCCTAAGATACAGAACCTGCTAGTGTCAGAGTCAGGAATTAAGGTCACATCCACCTACCCCTAAGTTTCATATTATTTTCAATATACTATGCTGCCTTTCTAATAGAGTAACTAATATCACTCATTAGGTACTATTGAGGGGATGGTTGGAGTTATTTAAGTATAACTAAATTGTTAATTAAGGGTTCTGATATCCACCAAGCAATACCAGCTAGGTATCTTACAGTTCAGCTCAATTCTAACACTATTTACCTGGAAATAGTATCAGATCCCACAGGCTGAGGACTCAGTCCCACATGACTGCCCTCCAGTTTAGTTGCCAATCACAAGTCAGTGTTATTACCTGTGCTTCTGATCCACTGGCTATAAATGAGAGGTTCCCACAAGGGCTCAATTAATTTGTTAGAGCTGCTCACAGGACTCAAAAAGTTTACTCACTAGATTTCTGGTTTATTACAAAGGATATTAAAGGATATGAATCAACAGCCAGATGAAGAGATACATAGGACGAGCTCCTGAACAAAGGAGCTTCTGTCCTCTTGGAGTTTGAGGTTCAGCATGGTGGCACGTGGAGGCATTCTGATTCCCCAGCCTGGAAGCTCTCCAGACCCCTGCCTTTGGGGTTTTTATGGAGGCTACATTACATGAGCATGATTGATTAAATCACTGGCCATTGGTGATTGATTAACTTCCAACTCCTCTCCCCTCCCCAGAAATCAGGAAGTGAGACAAAGTTTCAACCCTCTCTATTCATGGTTGGTTCCTGGGCAACCAGTACCCTCACCCCATCTTTAGGTGCTTTCCAAAATCACCTCATTAACATAAGCCCATTTGTAGAGGAAAGGGTCTTGTTATGAATAATGAGACACCCATTTCACCTTTATGGGTCTGAAACGATTTCAGGAACTGAGGACTAGAGACCAAAGATTATAACAAAAGGTGATTCCATTGCTCTTATCACTCAGGAAATTCCATGGGTTTGGGGAGCTATGAGCCAGGAACCAGGAGGAAGACCAGTTGTACATGAAAAGTATATTTCTGTGATCTGAATGACCAAATATGTGTTTCTTATAAATCACAGAATAGCACTAATTTAAGCCATAGTTAACAAAATTGGACCTCAATCACAGGTTCTCAGGGTCACTGTGGGATCAGTTTAATAGGGATTTTCTTACCTGGCTGCTCTCAGGCTTCTTCTAAGGCTCTGTGCATTCCTCCCTTCTTCAAGGAAGCTGCCCCCTCTTATTCTGCTAGCCCTTTGTTCCTTCAGCAGAATTCAACCCCACAGGTGATGCCCTCATTCTTGGAGTACTACTCCCTTGACTTCCTTTCCACCACATTCTCCTGGATTTTCTCTTATCTTATGGGCTTCAGTATTCTTTTTTTTTTTTTGTACCTGAATACAATATTGCCTTCTCTCAACATTCTTTCTGGGCCCTTTTTCTCTTCTCTGACATTTTTTGTGAGGGTAAGCTCATCAATTCCCATAACTTTAAATATTAGTGATTATATATTTGAATCCCAAAATAGTAATTCAGCTTTGTTTGACCTCCAGACACGGATTGAACCAGTTTTTCCCCACTTAATTAAATGTCAAAAGTCTTTACCACAGTTTTCAATCAGTCTGTTTTCTCCCTCACCTTTACTCATTCACAAATCCTTCAATAGGGCCTATATGTATCTCCCAAATTTCCAGTCTGTCTTCCTCTCTCTAGCTCTCCTATCTCTGTTATCACTATGACCTCTCATCTGGACTTGTGCATCTGCACCCTAACTGCTCTTGCCCCTCCTAATTCTGTCTCACTGCAACGCACTGCAGCATAGCCGCAAAAATAATCCTCTTAAAACACAATCAGATCATCTGACCTTTGTGTTCTGAACCCTCCAAAATCTTCTCTCTTCACTAAAGGAAACCCAAACTCCTCACATCCCACAAGCTGCCAGTGATCTGACATCTCCTGATCCTGTCCCATGTCCCTCTCACACTCTCTCTGCCTGTTCCAGTTACACCCAACCTCCATCAGGGCCTCTGTTCATGCTATTCCTTCTGTCCGTGATTTTGTCTTCCCCTAACTCATCCTCTGGCTGTCTTTTCTCAGAGAGGACTTCCTTGCCACCCATCTAGAATGTTCTGAACCTCAGTTTCTCATTTGCTTCCTTCTTTGGACTTATCACAGTCAAAGATTTTTCAGGCCTGTGTTTAAATACTTGATTGTACACGTTTCCACAATAGAATTTGTGTTTCATGAAGACGGGGACAAGGAGAGTCTTGTTGTTTCTCATATCCCCAGTGCTGAGCACCATGAGGGGCCCATAGAAACTTCTGGATAAATTTGTGTTGACTGCGAAAGAAGAACCCAAGCCCAACACTCAGCAGATAAACAATGGAAAATAGGAGTTCAGCTTTGGTATTGAGCTTATGGGACACTCAGATCTTGCTCCAGATTCTATCTAAAGCAGTCCACTTCTACTTCGTAGACAGGGAGGGAGTTTAGTCATAGCACACTGAGGGTCCATTAGATACAGAGGGGCTGGCCCCACTGGACCAGACTAGACTGTGGACCTCCTTGACTTCTTAAGCACAGATCCCAGGGAGTTCTGTTACGTCAGATCATGTGGATGAAAGTCATACTTCCATTTAATGCAGAGTGATTGGCACCTATGCTGTAACCTATGTAGGTCTGTCATGTGTGACTATCTGTCATCTCTGCTCATCAGTGTTACGCCTTATAGCATCTTCCTGACTAGTTCAGGGATCCAGCCCTTCCCTGATCTGATTCTGTGGCTCAGCCTTTAACCATTATGACAATCAGTGTCACCTGAGTCTGCCCTGAAATAGTTTGCTGTGCCATATGGCCAATTAGAAGATTATAATGACTGATGCTTTTAAGGTCCACCTTGGCCTTGCCTCTCTGTGGCCAATGAAATCATTGTTTTCAAGGAAAAATACCTGTGCGGTCATGGAGGAGTGTGCTTCACACATGATTTCTCATTGGGTTATGTCTAGGACAACTTCCTAGTCTTTTTTATTCAACGTACATGCCTATAAATTTTCAAACTCCTGTAAAGTGCCTGATTTATAGAATTTTGAGAGATAATACCTCTCCCATTAACAAAATTAATTTAGAATCATGGTACTCCATACAAGGGAATTTTCTCAGCAATAAAAAGAAACAAAATACTGATACATGCAGCGATGTGGGTGAATCTCATTTGCAACACACTAAGCAAAAGAAGCCAGATTCAAAAGACCACACATCGTGTGATTCCATTTATATGATATTCTGGAAAAGACAAAAATACAGGGAGAAAACAGATCAGGGGTTGACAGGGCTGGGGGTGGGTGGTACAGGGAGGATTGATCACAACGAAGCATGAGGGAATTCTCTGGGACGGTGGAACTGTTCTGTATCTTCATTATGGTTGTGGTTACACAGCTACATGCCAACTATGGTAAGTTTTTTGTGTCAACCTGGCTAGGCTACGGTACCTAGCTACTCAATAACACTCATCTAGGTGTTGTCGTGAAGGTATTTTGTAGATGTGGCTAACACCTACAATCAGTTGACTTTCAATGAAGGAGATGATCCTTGATAATGTGGGTGGGCCTCAACCAATCAGTGGAAGAGCAAAACTGAGATTTCCCCTAGGAACGAAAAAACAGCCTCAGGACTGCAGCATTGAAAGACAAATATCATATAATATCGCTTACATGTGGAATCTAAAAAAAGGCTACAAATGAACTTATCTACAAAACAGAAATAGAGTTGCAGATGTAGAAAATAAACTTATGGTTACAGGGTGGGAGTAGGTAAGGGGGGAGGGATAAACTGGAGGATTGGGATTGACACATACACACTGCTATATATAAAATAAATAACTAATAAGGACCTACTGTATAGCACAGGGAACTCTACTCAATACTCTGTAATGGCCTATATGAGAAAAGAATCTAAAAAAGAGTGGATATATGTATATGTATAACAGATTCATTTTGCTGTACACCTGAAACTAACACAACATTGTAAATCAACTATACCCTAATAAAAATTATATTAAATAAAAAAAGACTGCAGCATCAACTCCTGCCCCCAAATTTCCAGGCTGCTGGACTTCCTCTGTGGATTTTGGACTTGTCAGCTCCCACAGCTGTGTAAACCAGTTTCTTGGAATAAATCCCTTCATATATGTATGGTTTTGTTTCTCTGGAGAACATAACTCATACAATGAGTTTATCAAAATTTATAGAAATATTCACCTAAAAATGATAAATTTTACTATATGTAAAGTATACCACAATAACCCTGATTTAAATTTAAAAAACTGATTCAGAATACTAGTCAGGATTCAGTTTTAGGATATATAGAGAAAACGTGTGTGTGTGCGTGTGCAAATGAACATGTGTGTGAGTTAGTGCACTTGTGCCTTTATGCCACGTGTGCCTTTGCAGGTGTGTGTGTTTCTGCAGAGGATGTGAGGAAGGTGGGTGAGTTTGAAAAAAATCCTTAATCATGAAAGTGGAGTGATAAAAGTAGGTATCTGTTTGCAATCTGGGCTGATTTGGGAGGTTGTTTCATAGCTAAAGAAGGAGGCCCCAGTGCAATAGGACACCAGCTGGTCAGTGCACTAATGAGTCCCAACACTTGAGTGGGGAGATTAAATTAAAAGTAAACTTTTATTTTCTTAGCACTACCTATACACATGATGATATGTCAGGCCTTTCAAGGTAAATGAGGTGAATAAAATATGGTTACTGGCCTCAATGTGTTCACAGGTTATTAGAGAACATATTAGCAACTTTGTAAATAACTGTAACCCTGGGCACAGAAGTGCAGACCCAGGAAAACATGGACTGCAGGAATGGGGTGCTCCAGCAGGGCCAAAGAGATAGTAAGTCTGATACGGTTATCATTCAATAAATATTTGTTGGAGTCTTCCTTTGGGCCAATTTGGCTAGCACATAAGGTATATATAAAAGACAAAACTAAAACAGGGAAGGCTAAAGTGAAAACACTGGATAGACGATTTTTTAATTAGAAACAGCTTTGAAATGGTTTACTTCCACTTGAGAAAGGAATGAACCCAGATGTGAAATGGGTCACCCTGCTCCATAAGATCTAGTTAAGATTTGCTCAAGCCATCATTCCCTTTTAAATGTCCAATGACTTCCTTGAGAGGTTTGCTAATTCCTGGGGTACTTAGTCACCTTCATTTCTGCTCTGATTTTCTGCTGCCCCTGAATCCTTGTTTGCATATCGTGTCTTGAAGCTATTCCATTATGTCTCTTGCACACCCCTCCAGCCATCTCTTCTCATCTCCTCAAGAACTAGGCTCATGCAACTTTCCAGTCATTCCTGCGTCTATTCTGACAATACTACAGTACCTTCAAACTTGAAACCCCTCGACCTCATGTCCTACTCCAGCTACTGGCCTAATTCTGTGCTCCCATTCATTGAAAAATATTCAAAATTTAGAATAATAGATGCATATAGTTTAAAGAAATTAAACAGCCGAAATACCTTCTCACTGGGACACCCCTAAATGTCAGTGTCTGGGGTTCAGATGCTCAGGTTTTTTGAGAACATGACTGTAACCCTATGTCTGAGGCAGGGCAGTGGGATAATTTTTTATCTGGAAACAGGCTACGGAAGGCAGACAGGATCCCTGTTCCGTTTGTAGACTGGCACCAAACCCTCTTGTTTTCAGCCCTCCAAGTTGCCTAGTGTTCCTTATTTTAGAGTCTCTCTGGTCTTATTTCTTGAGAAACAAAAATCTTTTCTTCTTCTACGGGGTGTGTTGTCTCAGATTGTCAATTTGAGCTGAGATTGAGAAATTCCGTAAGTCGAAACTGAAGAAAACAGAAACGCAAGAGAAAAATCCACTGCCTTCAAAAGAAACGACTGAACGGGAGAAGCAAGCAGGCTAGTCATAATGAGGCGTGCGCCGCCAATATACACTGTACATTCCACAAGCACTGCCTTCTTATTTTACTTCTTTTAGCTGTTTAACTTTGTAAGATGCAAAGAGGTCGGATCAAGTTTAAATGACTGTGCTGCCCCTTTTCACATCAAAGAATGGAGAACTACTGACAGCGAAGGCGGTGCCTGCCTCTCCCATCTGCCCGCCTGTCTGGCTGGCAGGGAAGGAAAAGAACTTGCATGTTGGTGAAGGAGGAGGCTGGGACGACAGTGAAATCTAGAGTAAAGAGCGAGCTGGTCCACGGTGTCTTGTGGGCTGTAAAATGCAGTTTAATCAGAGTGCCATTTTTTGGTTGTTGTTCAAATGATTTTAATCATTGGAATGCACAATCTTTTTAATATGCAAATTAAAAGTTTTAAAACCTGAAAAAAAAAAGTCTCAAATTGTCATCTAGCTGTGTGGAAAGTGGAAAGGAACCTGGGCAGGGGAGAGCTTAACTGTTCTCTGTATGGAAATTCAAGCAAGTCCCATGCCTCTGGGTGGATGAACTTAGAGATTAACAAGAAGCTGTTGTCACTCATTGGGATGCAGAAGCAAAAGTAAAAGTCCTCTGCTGTTATTTGAAACTTTGATGACTGAGCAGGGACCAAGCACCGCTGTCTATGAAGCTGCTGCCGCTGCTGACGTCTCCACCAAATTCTGGAGAAGACATGCCTTCTCCCTTCCCTCTACCTTCCAATCTCCTGCTCGCCTCCCACTGTCAGAATCTTCCCTTTGTCCCTCCAGTCCTTCCAATAACTTTATAATGAATGCCTTGTATTACAGTTTCTTTGTTTGAATATCCTGGAGTGGTTTCCGGTTTTCCTGATTGGATGTTGACATATACACTGGCACCTTCCTCTGTAACTGGTACCATTGTTCTAGTCTTTATAGGACTTAGTGCTCTCAGAAGTGATCTTACTAACTTTTGTTCACTTGGTTATTGTCTCTCTTCCCCCACTCAAAGGCAAGGATTAAGGGAGGAGGGGTCAGTCTCCGGCTGCCTTACTCACCTCTGTGTCACAACATCTAGAATAAACCCTGCTTCCTAGCAGATGTTCAATAGATATTTGTTGCAAGAATGGACACACATGAAAATGAGACCTAAGCACTTTTCTTGGTTTCAAAAAAAATTATCAGTAGGATTCCTTTGGGTCGTACTGACTTTACTGATGGTTGGGGGAGATGGAAAAAGTTTACACCTAAGTATTAGTATCTCCTTATGCCTTTCAGACATGCCACTCTTCACTCTCCGTTCTCTCCTCTTCCAGTCCCCTCTGCACCACCTCCCTTCAGAGCACACCTACCAAAATTCATCCATCAACCACAACAGTCTTCTCCTCCCCAGCCCCACAGCCAGATTCAGCTCAGGTCTCACCTTTGTGTATCTACCCCTTATTAGTGTTCCCCCTCGTGCAGACTGCTGCTCTGAACCTCCCCTCCCCACCCCTCTGCCATAGGAAGGCAGCGGCAGACTGGGTTTATTTCCCCACTGATATGAACTATACTTCTCCCCTTAGAAGGCAAAATACCTACAATTTGCTTTGGTTTAAAACAACTTTTTTAAAAAGTAGATATTAGGTAGATATAAAATTAGGAATGTGTCCTCAGTGACATGTAAGGGTAATCTTCTTGCTTCGGAATCAAATACTACATTTTTAAGGGTAATAAAAGAAAACAGAGATACGTAGCTCTGCTCCCTGGCTATTCTCTAGTGTATATGTCTCCTACAAATTCAAATTAAAGGAGTAAGAATGGTGGGCACATGATGTGACTTTCGTGCCATCCATCTTCTGGGTTAACAAAGAAAATTCTTCCAATTCAAATGATTTCAGAAGTCAGAAAAATAAAACTCAATGATGTGTGTGTGCATAAATGTGTATTTCAAACCTTAATAGAACAGATATATTCCAGACATAAATTGGATGCACGTTGCTCAGAAAATTCATGAACTTGGGGAGTGACCTTCAGACAAGGTCGGAGTCACTTGCTTCTTTACTGCTGAGAGCCAGTCACAGGACTGGCCATTGCCAAGGGCTGCTCAGAGACCTGAGGCATAAGTTGGCAGAGGTAATGGAAAGGGAAGGGAGCCGGGTAGAGTATAGGAGAAAAAAATAGAGAAGATAATAAGGATGTTTGAATACCGTCAGCAACAGCCTCAGGTACATTTTGCTGTCTTAGCTGCGTGAGTCAGCCTGGCCGGAAACAATCTAAAAAAGGCACGGGCAGGGCTGGCTGCAGACTGCGTATTTTGGGTCCGCTGCCCTGCCCACGCTGGAGCTGGCGACGCTGCAGCTGTACTTTTTCTCGCGTGAGGCACGGGCTGCCGGCGCCTTCCAGGGTCCTTCCAGAGAACCACTCATCTCAGAGGTCACGGAGGGAAGTCACTACCTCATTTGCATGATAGTCATTTCTCCCCTTCCTCATCACTTCCTGAAATGAGAGTTGAACATTAACTAGAAAATTTTGTTAATCGAACTAAAATGCCTTGCGTAGCAAAGGAAACGGGGTAAATGAGCTGCTGCTGTAATCAAGTTCCAGTTCTTATCTAAAGCAAGGGAAAGGGCGCCGGAGGAAGTGTAGGTTATAAGTGTGGGCAAGTCTCCCCCTAGTGGACAAATGGCATCACGTCGCACTTGCAAAGATTGTGCCTCGTTGGCGTGAAACAAACAATTCAGAGAAGAACCGGAAGAAAAGAAAACGTGTTATTATGACACGTATTTCAGTCTTGATTTCTAAGGGGTTCTTTTTAGTGGACAAGTAAAACTGAGTTGAAGATTTTACGTATCATTTATGAATTTTTACCTTTAGAGTGTTGGTTATTAATCCCTTGAGTATGACTCCATGTCTCCCCGTAAGGAAGAATAAGCAGAGACAATACCATTTTCTAGGACTGGTTTTGAAAGGCCTAAGTCACTTCTGAGGACGCATCGTATTTGGGAACAAGCTAAGAAAGTTCATGGTAAAAAAGATTGATTGGAGATTCCGTTTTTATGGACAAAATGAGTCCCAATGTCCTTGCCCCTTGAACAGCATGTCAGCAACCTCACCAGGCTGACAGTTCCTCATGGGGGTCCTTGGATCAGCATCTTCTGCCAGCTCTACCCTTGTTTGAACCAGCATCCATGGCCCTATACTCTTCAGAGAAAATAGAAGTGGCAAGTTATCTGTGCTCTTGACTAATCTTGACCTTTCTCAGTCTCCTCCAGCTATTCTTGACTTTCAGTAAGAAAACTTGAAGTCTATGGAATAGACCTCAAAAGAGTTTTCAGGATCCTAATATATATAGAAAATATATCTGCCTATGTGTACATGTGCATATGTACTTGTGTGTGTGTGTAAGTATTTATATTTCTGGATGGAAGTTTACAGACTGGAAATTCATTGGATTTTCAAAGTATCTGTGGCTTAAGAAAGATTATAAACTACTGATGAAAAATCTCATTCCACTGGAAAAATAAGCCATCACAGAGATGGGGTACCTTGATTGTGGAGTCAGAATGCCAAAATTCAAATCCAACTGAGATTCCTTAGGAAAGTAATTTAGTCTCTCCAAGCCTTAGTTTCCTCTTCTGTAAAATAAGAATAATAACAAGAGCACTTAATCCATTGAATTAATGCAAGAATTAAATGATGTAATGCATGCATGTACTAAGCAACTTGCTTGACCTATATTAGTTGCTCAGTAAAGGTTGGTCTTCATTATTATGCTAAACTTCAAACGTGCAAAATGTTAGGTTTGTTAAAATCACACTGTGTGCATCATATATGTTCCAATAATTTTACAATCTTTTGGATGAGGTAGAAAGGTTATTTTTGTCTTTTGATAGAAAAGGGTTATTTCTTTGAAAGAAACTAAGTATGGCTCTATCCAGGGTGATGAACTAGGTCATAGAATTATATAATTTTAAAGCAAGTAGAGACCTGAATTATTATCCAGTCATATCTCCTTCAATGATATTTTGTAGATAAAATAATCATGATGCATTTTGGAAAAGGACTTGCTCAGGTCACTCTTTGTGACTGCAATTCAGGACCCTAACTTTTAATTCTGAGCTGGTTTTACCACAGCTCTCAAAGACATTTTTAGCCTTTTTTCCTCCATTTCATCATGTTCTTAAAGGTCTATAAAAGAAAAGATTGAGAATGGCTGTCTTGTGGGAAACATCACCATCCATCAGGACTCTGCTCAAATCCCTGGCTTCCTGGACCCTCTGGCTCACAGCCAGGTTCTTTTTTTTTTTCTTCTGAGAATTCTGCATATTACAGTCTTCTCACCATCTATCTTAGTCTCACAATGCATATCACATTATGTGTCTCTTTTCTGTCCCATTAGAGTATAAACTTCTTGAAGACAGGAGCTATGAGCTTGCATCTAATAGAATTAGACAAAATAATGTTTCATGAAGGGAAGGATAGAAGGTTCAAAGGGGTTGGAAGAGCATCTATTTCACTGATAAACTTGAACCTGAAAAACTCCAGGGGACCTAGGAAAAGTCCATTGCTCATTGCTGACACTTTCTTCTGGAGTCATCTGGAAGCAATAGGAACTGTAATCAGCTTGTGATCAGGGTTAACAGCACAGAAAGGCTAGAGGTGAACTGTAGGAAAAAATCCAAGACCCAATCACATCTTGGGGACAGGACTCTAAAACTTCAAAAGGGCAAAATGTGAGAGTCAGGCCTGAAAAATAGAATATATGGCGTGGACGTGCTCATAAGAGCAGGGCAAAGTTTGGTTCCTAGACTTTGATCCTAGATCTAAACCTCAAGTGAAAGAACAAAGCAGACCAAGTGCCAGGCTTGGTCCATACATCTGAGATTGGGCAGGAACTGAAGGAGGAGGTGAAATCCCTAGCTTTGAAGATGAAAGCCTTGAGGGCAGAAGTCAGGTCGGACCCCAGTCCCCCCAGTGTTGTCTTCTGCTGTTTCTCAGCCTTTCTTCCTTACTGCACCTCAAATCATGCCACGATAGGTGAGACATGGTCACACTTTCTGCCAGTGCAACAAGTGTGTAGGAGCCAAGGCCTTTTAACCTGACCTTAAATTGTTCTCTAACTTCCCTGAAAGAGTACTCAGTAAAGGAGCCCTAGAGCATTTGTGTGTCTGGATAGAGGATTTGTAAGTTTCCTGAGCTTCTCTGTGATGTCTGTGACTGCAAAGAGGTAAATGGTAGTTGCTCTAGTCTCTCAAGTCTTCACAGCTCTCCAAACCCTCCCAGAAGAATCGTGTTCCTTTACAAGTTCTAAGAACAACAATTCTTTTGAATCCATTCCCTGGACAGTCTTCCCCTGTGTCATAAACCAGGACCTACAGACACCAGTCTTTTGGGGAGGATTCCCTGAAGTTGCCGCTAATCCAATGCTATCAGAAGAGGACGCCAGACTGCCTGAGAATGATCACTAAATGCCTTTAGTGATTACTAAAGGAGCCTAAGGAATCACGAGCCCAAGAGAAACGCATGAAGCACAGTACAAACGTATTGATCCCAAAGCATTCCTTTGACACAGCAGACTGTAGCTTAAGGAAAGTTTGGGGTAATGTGTAGACCGATAATCATTAGGGTATGAAGAATAGTGATTTATTCCTTTTCAAATCAGGTTCTGATCCTGACAGAGGGCAGAAACAACTTGCCTCATTTTATCTTTAAATTATCTGGAGACCTGCTTTTCAGTAGCTGGAGAAAACTGGGTCATGTGTTTGTCTTTTTGACCAAAGAAACTCACATCCCAGAACAATGGGATATCATCAAGGTTGTGCTACTCAAAGACAGAGAATTTACAGAGTGTTGTTTGAGGTTCTGAGGTTAATTAAACACTAAAAGTTATCTGTAAGTAGCAAGTGAGGGAACAATCTATTTTCCATGGGATTTAGATCTATTCTAGCCTGTAGTAAATTGCAAATGTTACTGCAATGCCCAGGTCCCAAGAGTAACAATCGAAGAGATTGGCTTAAACACTACTGAGATTTTCTTACTCAAATGAGCAGCTTTTGAAATAGGGCATTTGAGTCCTCTCTTGCCTTAGATGCCCAAATCAGCAACATCACCCTTCCATCTACCCAGACTTCTGAACAAAATTTGTCATAATCTCAGATCACTGTGTCTCAATGGAGAAAGAAAGTAAACGTCGGTGGAAATAAAAACCATTCCCTGAGGACTTGAGTAGAAACAGTGTCTCAAAGGTTGCTGATATGGTAGTGTGATGCCCATGAGAGACATGGCTGGTTGCCTGCCTAATAGCCATGATCTCTTCTTCTTTACCACCAGACAGCCATTGTGTTTGGAAATGTTAAAGAAAACGATTACATTTTCCAACTTTGTTCAAGCTAGCAATGACTACGTGACACATTTCAGGTCACTGAGACGTAAGCAGAAGTTGGGAAAATTTCCCAAAAGGTGCTGAGTCAGCTAATATGTGCCTTTTGACCTTTGCTATTTCTTTTCTTTCTTCCTGGAATGGAAACAAGATGTTGAAGATGCAGCAGGTACCTTGTGTCTACAAGGAGACATGCATGGGGGCAAAATTCACATGCAAATGATGACTCATCAAAAAGACAGAAAATACTTTGGCCCTTGATGGCATCATAGAGCCGTCATATCAGCCCTGGACTCCTTGATTCCACTCTTTTTACCATATGAGAAAAATTACATCTCTGATTATCATTAGTCACAAGTTAACTGGGTTTTCTCATGCTTGCTACCACATGCAATGCCTACGATGCCATGTCCCTTCTCTCCTGATGATTTGAGTCTCCATAAGTCTCCTAAAACTTAGATGCAAACCTAGAAAGAGAGGAAAAAAAGTCTGTTTTTCTCTCTTGATTACCAGATTGAATTAGACTACATTTCTGGCCCTTGGTGAGATGCAGGCTTAAGAAAAATATAATAAAAATTTTCACTTTAGAAAAAAATAAAGGATTTTTTTTTTGTACGTTTGACTTTATAGCTTCTGCAATTCATACTTGCTACAAAAGCACAGGATAAGAAACAGCTTAAATACAATACCAGACAACGATGTTTAAGTTCACCAACTTTCACGATTAGAAAGAGACCCTTACTGGTAACATCTTCCTCCCTATGCCCCTGCTATCCCTATTCACTATACGGGGGCCCACTTTTACTCTCTCTATTGAGATCTTTCTTCTACTTCTTTTATCTCCATGCTCCAGGGTCATAAATCCCTCTCATGTCTGCTGACCTGGGGAAACACTCAAAATTCCTATTAATTTGTTAGGTAGAGCAACTTAGTCTCCAGTGTTTCATCCTCTCCCATTGCTCCCATTTCATAGTCAAAGAATTATTAATACGTTTTCCTGAACTGGATGAGTAGTCTCCTGGTTCTCCACTTTAGCTTTCCTTTAACAACTTCCCAAACCTATAATTAAATTTTTAGGATGGGCTCAACTCAAAGTAGGACAGCTTTCCTTCTCATAACCACAATATAAGTGCAAAGTGGTGTGCAAGAGCAGGAGGTCACATGGGAATCTTTATTCTCTTCTGTTCCAAAGTAAACCCCAGGGAGGTGAGGGCTTTTCACCCTCTTTCAATATAGATATTTACATAGACCCTGTACAAAAGGCCCCAAAATCAAAGATTGAGAAGCACAGTTTAAAGGGTGAGAACAACACAAAACTAGTTATTTGAGCTCAACTCACCAACTTAGCAGCAAGAACCAGAGTTCTCCTGCCAAATCCCTTCTCCCCAGTAGCTTCCTGGAACTGTGGCCTCAGTTTTCCACACCACCTGGCTCCTGGCTACACACACACACACACACACACACACACACACACACACACACACACACACACACACACACACACACACACACACACACACACACACACACACACACACCCCCAGCAGTGCAGCAAGGAGGGGTGTCCCGCTCCAGACTGGTCACTGCCTATCTTGGATCAAGTTCCCTGGCTACACACACACACACACACACACACACACACACACACACACACACACACACACACACACACACACACCAGCAGTGCAGCAAGGAGGGGTGTCCCGCTCCAGACTGGTCACTGCCTATCTTGGATCAAGTTCCCTGGCTACACACACACACACACACACACACACACACACACACACACACACACACACACACACACACACACACACACACACACACACACACACACACACACACACACACACACACCCAGCAGTGCAGCAAGGAGGGGTGTCCCGCTCCAGACTGGTCACTGCCTATCTTGGATCAAGTTCCCTGGCTACACACACACACACACACACACACACACACACACACACACACACACACACACACACACACACACACACACACACACACACACACACACACACACACACACACACACACACACACACACACACACACAGCAGTGCAGCAAGGAGGGGTGTCCCGCTCCAGACTGGTCACTGCCTATCTTGGATCAAGTTCCCTCCCTCCCTCTTCCCAGGAAGTATTGCCAAACTTCTGCCACTCCCATCTCCACCGGGAGTCAGTGTAACCAAATGGTTAAGACCGTGGGGTTCAAATCCCAGCTTGCTAAGATTTAGCTAAGTGACTATGACAAAGTTACTTAACTTTTCTGAACCACAGTTACCTCATCTTTAAAATGGGGTTAATGATTATCCATGTGATATTTTAAAGAATTGTACAAGGTGATATATGTTTAGTACTTAAAGGTGACACCTCACAAGTGCTTGGTAAATTGGTGCTTCCAATGATGGATTTCTTCCTTTTGCAATTATACTCAGAACTTTGAGAAGCCAGTAAAGTTCTTTCTTCAACTATTTGTAGCTAGTGACCACTCCGCTGTGTTTCCTTTACTTTTTCTGCCAGGATATTAAACAACAAAAGTATGTTGTGCTCTGGCCTTTCTCCAGTGGGGTCTAGTCCCTTCCCAGCAGGGTAGATCCTGAGGTTTCTTCCACTCCCCTCCTCAGTAATCTGTTTCCTAGCCCCTCGCACCCCAGGATCCAACACAACATGTAACGTTTATACGTTAAAAAGAAAAGGTCAACTCTGGAATATGGAGGCTTGGTCCACAGCCCCACCCCCAAGTTAGATTAGTGAGTTAAAGAGATGAGGCCAGTAAGGCGGAAAGGAGTCATACCACACATGGCCTTGAAGGTGTTTGTAAGGAGTTTAGCTTTATTCTAAATGTAAAAAGAAGGTGTTAGAGATTTAAATCAAGGCAGTGAGATGATCTGGTTAAGAAGGTCACTCTCACTACCTTGTGGAGAATTACCTGGAGTGACACAGAGTAGAAACAGGAGCAGTTTAGTGAAGATGGGAGGAGATCATGTGTTACACTCACACACATACATGTATAAACATATACATATGTATACATGTATACCTACCCACATAGAAATATCTATATATAAATGCTTCTGATTACTTTAAATGAAATGGCTTCCATAGTGTGCCTTCGTGTCATTTTTTTCTTGTAATAATTATTTTTCTCATCTATTCTCTGGAAAAAATACTTTTTTAAAAAAATGTATTTATTTATTTTATTATTTTTGTTTATTTATTTATTAGTTTTGACTGTGTTGGGTCTTCGTTGCTGTGCGCGAGCTTTCTCTAGTTGCCGCGAGCAGGGGCTACTCTTCGTTGCGGTGCGCGGGCTTCTCACTGTGGTAGCTTCTCTTGTTGCAGAGCACGGGCTCTAGAGTGAGCAAGCTTCAGTAGATATGGCACGTGGGCTCAGTAGTTGTGGCTCACGGGCTCTAGAGCGCAGGCTCAGTAGTTGTGGCACACGGGCTTAGTTGCTCCACGGCATGGGGGATCTTCCCGGACCAGGGCTTGAACCCGTGTCCCCTGCATTGGCAGGCTGATTCATAACCACTGCGCCGCCAGGGAAGCCCCTGGAAAAATTACTTTTGACAGTACTTCATTGAATGGATGTGTCACCATTTATTGAACTAATTTCTTGGTGTTGGTCATTTCTTTGCATTTTTTATTTGTTAAAGATGATACTTTTAAAAATACCTTTGCCAAGAGGTTGTTGAGCTGTCTCTGATGATTTTTTCAGGGGTATTATTAGAAATAAACTATATGAAGTGGTCAAATATTTTCTTTTTTAAGGATTTTGATATAGAATGTCAAACTGCCGTCCACAAAGGTTTTCCTAATTTATACCCGTGTCAGAAGTGTATGATGGTGCCCATTTCCACAAACTCTCCCCTTATAATTTAAATTTCCCAAGTTAATGGACAGAAATACTGAAGTTATTTTAATTAATATATTCTTTGAATATTAGTGAGGCTAAATATATATAGTGTCTTTTAAACTTATTTTTCCGTGCATTGTCGTTAAAGTAGAGCAGAGAGTTAAGGAGAATGAAGGTTCCTTGAACTATGGATATAAGAATGTAAATTATATACAAAAACTTGAGCCAGTCGGTAAATTCTCTGTGTTTTACTCTTAACTTATAAGAATAAAATAGGCTATTTCTTGTCTGTATGAAATCTCCATTGCTGCATGCTCTCTAACTTGCTGAGCTAGTCTGTAAATAAAAGTAAATGCTTTGAAAGTTGGTTCTAGTTGCTTCCTGGTGTGTGAAGCATGGTGCTTACCGAATGATCCTGGAACTCTCTTGCGAATCCCATGCAGTCTTAGTGTAAAATTAATTGAACAATCAGGGTTTGTGGCTCTCTAGTGAAGGAGGGGAGCTCAAACTGTCAGGCAAGCCATGTGAGTGAGAAATCAGTGTCTCCAGAAGACATGTTATAGAAAATGACTCTCAAAGGCCATTCTTTGCAGTGGTACCGGGTTTGGACGAATTCAACCATGGAGCCGTGCAGTCTGAACCCTCACTTAAATGTAGCTGGGGCTTGCTACCTGTAGGAAGAAAGGGGTCATGCTCACTTTTAATTGGCAAAACATTAAAAACGTAAGAATTTATAGAGATCTTATCAGTTAGCGGATAGAAAAGCTGAGAGGCTGGTAGTACAATAAATGAACAAATTTGTGGTTTTCATTTCTGAAGGTTAGTCTCAAGTTTTATTGACTCAGGAGCAAATAGGTACATGATTCAATGGGGTTCTAACTTGGAATCTGAATAGCTTTTGCTTTTAATCCTGCACAGCCTAAATTGAGGCAGGTATGGGGTTGATAGACACGTGTTTCTTTAATGAATACGAAAAAAGGCTTATCTCATCTATGTTTCGTTTTTGAATTCTGTGACCTTGTCAACAAACAGCTCAAATTACATAGTTTTTATTCCTTTACATACTAGAGAATTGTGGGTCTCAGAACCCTACCATAGCCCTGGGTTAGGAGTCAGGATCAAATCTCAACTGTTGACACTTTACACCAAATCACTGTACTCTCCAAGGACACCATTTAAGCAGTGTTACTCATCAAACTATGCCATGGGAAAATGCATTGTACTGGGATGTTTTAATCTGTTCCGTCCCAAGGGGAATTCAATACCCCAGAAAGATGGAGCCTTTGAGCAAAAGGAAAAAAAAAGAAAAAGAGTATTTATTAAGCACCTTTTATGTACCAGGCCCTCTACTAGTTCTCTACGTTTTATTGTCATTAATTCTCATAACACTCCTCTGAGATAGATATGGATATCCTATTTTTCTGATGAAGAAATGGAGCTCAGAAAAATTAAGGAGCAGATCCAAGGCCCCACAGCCAGAAGTCAATTTAGATCTCTGTGACTTGAAAGACTATGAACTCTCTACTGCCTGTTGACATTATGAATTTCAGGATTTAGGGAAAACTCCCCTTTCACTCAGGGAGGAAGACAGAGGGGAGCAGGAGATCTGTTGCCCAAGCCCAGCCTGCAGGGCCTTGACACACAGTGTAACCCTATCCCTCTCATGTGCAGGTGAAGACATTAAGGCCCAGAGATTTAGACTTAGTTCCCTGGCATCAGGGCCTGAGGTGGGGATTTGTGTAAGGGAGTGAGGAAGCCCACTAGTCAAGGGAAGAAGCTAAGCATAGATGTAGTTTTGGGCTCCCCAGCTGACAGCCAGCACCAACTTCCAGTCATGTGAGTAAGGCCATTGTAGATGCCCCAGCTTCAGCTGAGCCTCCTTGACTGCCATCATGTAGAGTAGACATAAGCCATCTCCACTCTTCCCTGCCCAAAATCCTGACCCAACATACCATGGCCAATGTCATGGTTTTTGTTTTCAACCTGCTACTAAGTTATTTTTTTTTAATGAACATAAGTTTATTTTATCTAATATTTAAGAAAATTCAGTTTATAATTATAACTATTCCATAATTCTTAGAACAGGCAATGAATCAATGCTGACATTTTTTTTAACATCTTTATTGGAGTATAATTGCTTTACAATGTTGTGTTAGTTTCTGCTGTATAACAAAGTGAATCAGCTATGCATATATCCCCATATATCCTCCCTCTTGTGTCTCCCTCCCACCCTCCCAATCCCACCCCTCTAGGTGGTCACAAAGCACCGAGCTGATCTCCCTGTGCTATGCAGCTGCTTCCCACTAGCAATTTTACATTTGTTAGTGTGTATATGTCCATGCCACTCTCTCACTTCGTCCCAGCTTACTCTTCCCCCTCCCAGTGTCCTCAAGTCCATTCTCTATGTCTCAGCCTGCCACTAAGTTTGAGGGTGGCTTTTTTGCAGTAATAGATTACTGAAACATCTCCAAAACCTGTATTTGATGGGGGAAGAACATTCTCTAAAGCAAAATCTGTTTGCTATTTCTAGTAAAAATGTGTGTATCCTGGGGAAGAAAAAATATGTTAGAGTCACTGGGAGACAAAATCTTGGACCTGGTCTTTAAAAGTTATAGCCTCAGCTTCCCTGGGAGCATAGCCATTACCTTTGTATTATTTCAGTCATTTCAAGAGAGCATTGGTTAGGTTTAGCCAGGGTTAGAGACCCACCCCTTACCCAGGAATGAGTGTTGGACAATCAAATGTTCGGTTCTGGGAACTTGAACCTTCAGTGGTGTGACATGGGAGCTGCATGCATCCTTATGGAAGCATCCTGAGGGGATGGGCTATTATATCCTCCTCCTGTGAACCCTGACTCTTTCTAGGTCTTCTTTCTGAAGCCTGGTTATATGACTTCTTTGAAGATTCCAATTTTATCCTTCAGTGGATTCCTTTAATGATTGCAACCAAAGAGCCTTAACTTATACATAAATCCTGAGAGAAGGTGACCTCAGAATATAGCTCTAATTTAGCAGGTGAGGAAACTGAGGCCTTAGGAAGTTTAACTTCATTGCTCAGGTATATAGCCAGAGTCAAAGCCCAGGCTTGCTTTCTTTCAGTCCAGTGACTTTCCTCTGTTCCACTGGGGAAGCAGGACTTGGGATAGAATTTTCATTTTTCAGATGGAGGTAATCAAGGAAGTCAAGCCAGTAGAGAAGGGGTGTTGTTACCATCCTTGGAAATCACCCATAGCCCCAGACTCTGAAGGTGGAAAACTTCTGTATTGAAGCCATTCAATATTCTGTCTCCTATAAGGAGATGCTTCATCTGTGACTAAAATATCTAAACTACTTATCAAATTAAGTACTAACATTATGTTTTGAATCAATAGCCAAGAAATACATTTTCCCCTCCCCAACCCACTTCAAAGAATTAATGAGAATTTAACTTATAATAAATGAGTTAATTGAGAAAGTTATTTGTCCTACTTAGTAGAAGTTCTTAGCAGTGAGACAAAGGCCCTGAGTGCATTCATGAGATGCTCTTAAAACCTACATAATAAAATGATTTATACTTTTAAACTATGAATTAAAAACTATGGATCTATTATTCATGAATTTGTCACACAATTTCTGCTTTCTTCCTCTCTCTCTCTTTCTCTCTCTCTCTCTTCCCTAGGTTAGAGGTGTTTTTCTCTATTTTCTCTGTTGAAAGGAATTTTCCCCTCTATTTCTCCTTTCTTTATTTTTCAAGAAGATATACGCTTCAAACTGGAGCTGTATCCCCATTTTCCACAACATATATTGATGTTTACTTTATCCACCTCCTTATAATTTTATAGATTCTAGCTATATTAGTTTTTCATTTCTGAACTTTTATAGCCCTTTCTTTCTGGCAGTTAAATGTAGTTCTAACTTTGTTACTTTCCACCTGTGCTTTCAGCTTCAAGATTACATTTTCACTGATGGTGGTAAATCTTTTTCTTTTTTTTTACATGCTTCATCATTCACACAGAGTTGTAAGATAAGAGTTTTTTTTTTATTCATTCATTTCTTCAACAAGTATTTATGAAGAACTTTCTATATATGAAGAATGGCACTCAGCTTAGAACTACCGAAATGAATATGATGTCATTCCTGACCTCAAGAAGTAACAGAATCAATGAATACCCTTCTCAGTCTTTTGCTATCCAAATGTCCTAACCCTGAAAAGGGAAATTAAACCAAATTAAATTTAAATCAGTGAAATTAAATTATCAAATTGAGAAGCCTGAAGCACGTCCAAGTGATACATTCTAAGAAGAAGATTCACAGAACCTGGACAATAACAAGTGAAAATACTCAGTGTCCTTGAACATCGTAGAGGCTGAAAGACCTGGTCTGGGAATCTGATAACCTGAACTTTGATTTCAGTTCTGCTAAGACCAGTTTTGTGACACTCAGCCACTGTGAACTTTGGTATTGGAAAAATTGAGAAGATGAACGAGGCATTCTCCATTCCTTCCAGTTCTAAAATTCTATGAACAAAGAACAAGGTTAGGGATTCCCTGGTGTTGCAGTGGTTGAGAGTCCGCCTGCCGATGCAGGGGTCACGGGTTTGTGCCCCGGTCCGGGAAGATCCCACATGCCGCGGAGCGGCTGGGCCCGTGAGCCATGGCCGCTGAGCCTGTGCGTCCGGATCCTGTGCTTCACAATAGGAGAGGCCACAACAGTGAGAGGCCCGCGTACAGCAAAAAAAAAAAAAAAAAAAAAAAAAAAAAGAACAAGGTTAAAATTCCTCCAGTTTCTAACCAGGAGCAACAGGATGAAATTAGGAAAATTAAAATTAAGGGTAGTATACAACATAGTTTTCCTTAGTAAAAGCTTAATGGACTAAGGAATTTTTCTTAGAGGGGAGAGTTGAAAGCCTCCTTGGTTAAAGAAATGTAAAAATAAATCCTGACAAATTTCGTGGCATATGCAATACTATCAGCATCCTAACAAAGCCTTTGAAAACAAGAAAGTCAAGGAAGGAAACAGAGATAAATGGACTTTTTTCTTCCTGGAATATCTATCGTTGTATAAAATAATTTTACTAGTGCCCAGAAATATACTATTCTTTGCTTCTTAAACGGAATCAAAAGAAATGAAATGGTAGGATAGATTTGCAAAGTGTTCAATTAGAATGACAAATTTACAAATAAACATTTTTTCCCACACAGGACTGCAGCTTCAAGACATCAAATATATTTGCTATTTTGTGCAGCACATCAGAATGTTAAGTTAATGAGACACAGGAGTGAATAATATGTCAACATACGGTAAGCCTGAGTGACAAAGTAATCAAATATGAGGAAAACATTTTTGGAGCAAAGTGGTAACAGCTGCAATAAGGCATGAAGTAAATTGTGCAAGATCCATTTAGCTCAGGAGACCCAAGTGAGAAAAAAAAAACAACAACGCAGCAGCAGGAGTTGAACATCAGCTTGCATTGTGTCAAAGTCCAGGGACTGAGGGAAACTCTCTAGACAGCAGAGGAAACATACGAGGAACCAAACTCAACTCAAGAAATCAAAGCCTATTTGAAGGCAGGTAGATGATTCAGATCATTGAGGTATCACCCAGAGAAAATTAGTGAGTCAGAACAGAGTTGGAACATGAGATTTCCATAATGTTATTTTACTCTCTTTTCAAAAGTCAGTATTCTTCCTTGGAAATAGATACTGTGCTCCCCAACTGAGTCCCCATATAGCCTTGGAGGAGAACTTGAATTGGTTCCAAAGAGGCAGGAAAATTAAAAGTAGATGTCTAAAAACATGGCCTCAAGTGTAGACAGCTGTGAAATAAAGCAGAGATCCGAAAGCCTCCGACTGTAAGAAAATATATTCTCAAACGTACAAAATTCTGTTAACATATAAGTGAGACAATGGGAACATTACCCCTTAATGGAATTGAATTCAAGTTTAAACAAACATCAAGGTGGTTAGGCTTTTTAAGTAAAGTCAGAAAATTCAAACTGATGACTCCCCCGGTAACAATATCTCAGACAACTTATCCATACGTTGTATTTCATGTCTGCTGGCTATGTTAACTTTTAGACTTTTCTACTTGTAAAATGGCCAGCACTGAATTGGGGTGAGACTTAACTAAACCTTAACAAAGATTTTAAAACCACATCGGGGATCTGTGGATGAATGGAAACAAGTGTACAAAAAATAAAATCTTATGGAAAGATAGTTCTCACTATGCTCTGCTTTGTTGAGAATGTTTTAAAGAAGCATACATTGAAACCAAAGCACTCTTAATGTGAGCAAAGAAAGATGATGTGTATCCAGGGGCATGGATGGCTGGTCCAGCCAATGCACCACCCTTGTGTGCAAAGCACAGCTGCTCAGTGGGTCTGGGGAAGATGCATGTAGCCTAAGCCACCTGGAAGCATAGAAAAACAGGGCAAACAGAAAAAAAAAAAAAAAAGGTATCCTGGAAGCTTACTGAAATATTTTATATTTATGATAGGTTTTACATTTCACAGTGTTTCCTGTGGAAACTATCGCTGACATTTTCCATACAAGTAAACTGAGTTTTGGAGAGATTTCTAATTTAACCAACACTGCACCAACTGGAAAGTAGATTTGCACCCAGGCTTCTGATGCCAAGTCTAGTGCCTTGTTCATTCTACTGCGTTTTTTCTGTCTTATTTCAATGGAGTCTGTGGTAAAGGAGGATTGGGACATCATTCAAGGGGTTTACTTAAGAAGGTAGCCAAAGTTATTTACTGCAGAGTTTGTCTAATCATAATTGAAGAAGTCTCTAGCTGTACATCCAGAAATGTACATTCTGGGGCAGGCAGGGGCACAAGAAAGAGTTGTCTCTATGTTCTACCCAGAGGACATTATGTGGGTAAGAAAGGAAAAGGAAGAAAACTAACTGAATATCAACTATGTGCCAGACACAGAGCCAAGTGCTTCACATGTTATTTCTTTTAATCTCACCCTGAGGAATAGGTCTTATAGGTCCCATTTTAGAACTGAGGAAACAGAGAAGTCAAGAGACATTCTCAACATTAACTGGCTAGGAGGGAGTAAGGACAGAATTTGAAAACAAGCAGGTCTGACTTCAAGAACTCTGGCATGATGTCACCTCACAACATGCATATTTAAGAGTAACCGGTTACAGAATGTTTTCACCTACTTAATTTCACCTGATCTGAAGCACAGGGCCCTCTGCTCATAGTTGGACCCCAGCCTCAGTAGAGGAGGTGGGCAGTCACCTTACTCTTTCTCTTTAACCAGGGATAAGAGGAAAATCTAGTTTGGGGAGAAGACGCTGGTCCCTTCTCCTGAAACCAGGATCTCGGTGGAAGAGAGAAGCAGATTATGTCATTTAAGTCTTCACCCGCTCTACTGTGCCACGGCAGCCTGAATGCGCTTCAGGACAGGCTCCCTAGGTAAGCAGCACCTGCCACACACAGATTTCAGAGTTTATTACAAACAGCAGACTGGATCCTACAGTGAAGAGAGAACATTTCTCAGTGTATGGTGTAGCATATTCTCTTCAGATCACAAGGGATGTTGCACTGGCCTAGTGTATCCCAGAAGGCAAAATACTCACCAGGGTACAATTGGAGATTGCTTTCTCCTGGGGGAGTAGGGGGAGTGTCTGGGGAAATAATCACATTGAACTTTATGGCCCAGTATGAAAATGTTAATTTACTAAATACCCCTGAAGAAGCACAGAAAGAAGCTGCTATCTCCTCACTCCAAATTCCCCCACCCACATCCCCACATCTCCTACTCACACATTATATTGTGCCCATTAATAAAACAAAATGGGTAAATGAGTCAGTGATCTGTATAGATCAGATAAACAAATATATGTTTTCCTAATGTATTAGGCTAATACTAGCTGCTCTTGCAATCTTGAAACCTTAGTGGTCTAACACAATAAAAATTTATTATTTAAATCATAGTCAAATGTAGATCAGATAAGGCAGTAACAAAAGGGAAACCCCCATCCTTCACTAGTCTGGTGTCAGAAGAGGCATGCTGAAACAGAAAATTTAATAATTTAAATAAGATCCAGAGTTTCATCACATAATACCCAGGATTCCCAAGATACAATCAAACACCGCTTGTCACACTAAGAAAAAGCACAATTTGAATGAGTAAAGGCAATCAACAGATAATAACACCAAGTCCACACAAGTACAAGGATTTTCAAGCAGATATTATAAACTTGCTTTAATGAATAATTACAAACACACTTGAAATAAA